>NC_133618.1:219615384-219915384 GCF_048593235.1 Sminthopsis crassicaudata
CTAACCGCTACACCAGCTAGCTGCCTCTGTAGCACCACTTTTAAACTGTATTACAAAAGCAGAAATAATAGAAAAAAATTGATATTAAGCAGATCAGTGGAATA
The DNA here is from genome assembly GCF_048593235.1 of Sminthopsis crassicaudata. Taxonomy (NCBI): domain Eukaryota; kingdom Metazoa; phylum Chordata; class Mammalia; order Dasyuromorphia; family Dasyuridae; genus Sminthopsis; species Sminthopsis crassicaudata. The sequence goes on from NC_133618.1 coordinate 219,615,489, forward strand.
GATTAAACATATAATACATAGTAATAAATGACCATAATAATCTAGTGTTTGATCAACCCAAAGATCCACAATAGTGACAAGAATTCACTATTTGATAAAATTGTTGGGACAATTGGAAAGCAGTTTGGTAGAAACTAGGTATAAACTAACATCTCAAACTGTATACCAAGATGAGATCAAAATGGGTACATGATTTAGACATGAAGATATCATAAGCCAATAAAGGAAACAAAAAAAAAAAAAAAAAACACATCATATTGATGGTTAAATAAAGAACTTGTGACCAAAAAAGAGAAAAAGAGGATCGATCATTGAGAAGTATAATGGATAATTTTTATTATATTAGATTAAAAGGTTTTCAAGAAATAAAATCAATGTAGCCAAGATTAAAAAGAAAACAAGAAACTTGAGGAGGGGGAATATTTCTTATAAACTTTCTCTTATAAAGGTTTCATTTCTCAAACATAAAGGGAACTGAGTCAAATATATATAAAAAAAATTCCCTATTGATAAATTGGTTGATAAATCTACAAAAAAAAATTTAAAAATTGAGTAGACATTTACTGGTCACACTACTGGCACATCTCATACCACTGGAGAACAAGGCTCCACTAACAAACCCAAGAACATGATATAGGCTTACAACAAAGCCCACACCTATACATTGATCCCCACTCCCTCTTGCCTGTTCCATGGAAACTCCAGTTTGAAGATACGCTTAGGCCAAGATCAAATTTGGCTAAAACCCTTCAGAAACAAAAGTGTATAGCAGGTAAAATCTTACTGTACCAGTACTGCCAAGCTCTGAACTGCTGGTATTATGCCAGAGAACTGAGAAACAGAAGTAGTGAAGCAGGTGGGTCCAGACAACATGTGTGTAAGAGTGGAGGGGGTGTGCAAACCAAACCCAAAGAGGGTGAGCACAGCATCCAACTAGAGCCATTCTTTTCATTCAAAAGTTTACTAGGACAGAGACATAAGGTTGGTAAACCATGAATTGCCAACATGAGAGAAAATTGAGAAACTTTGGGATCAAGGACCCAAGGAAATTTATAATCAAGGGAGAGAGTCATAAAGTGAGTGTTAGGGAAAAAAGGAGGAAAAAATAAAACTACTAAAGATTTCAGGAAGATGAAAACTCATAAACTTTGAAATAAATAAGTCAGTAGAAGAAACTAACAAAAGAAGGGAATATGGCTTAGAGGTCTAATAAAAAATTTCAGGCATCAATGAATAAATATAAAAAAACTAAGTAAAATGCTCCAACATTCTGAGATTGAGGACCCTCTGGAATTTGAGGGGAGCATGGAATTACAACATGCTACTCCAGAGCAGTTCAAATGAGAAATGGGGATTTAAAAAAGCAGCATTTATGGCTTGCACAGCAAAAATAATGAAAAGAATAGAAAAAAAATGAATCTGTAATAAAAAGCCTCATCAAAGAAACAAAAAGAGAGAACAATATGTTGGGAATGCAAATATACAGATTGAAGGCAATATAAAAGAAGACAAAAAATAAGAACATTAAAAGATTATATGCTCACTACAGAAGAAAAACACATAGATCTTGAAGACAAAATGCGTAGAAACAACTTAAGTATCATAGATCTCCCAGAAAGACATGACAGGACAAAATAATTTAATGGCATAATGAAGGAAAAAATAGGAAAACTGTCTAGAACTTTTAAACATAGAAAATTAAACCCATAGATCATCTCTAGAAAAGAAAATAACCCCAAATCTTCAAACTCCAATATATATATATATATATTCAAACAGTACACGACTATTTTACTAACACTAGGAAATATAGGCAGGAATGTGACAGGATTAGAGGCAAGAACTCTATTGCAATTTTCCAATATGCTCCTCCAAACAACTTTAAAATAACAACTCATATTAAATTTTGGAGTGGCAAAGTGAAGAAAATGTTAGGATGAGATTATTTTCAGTCAAAAAAAATTATCATGATCTAGAGAAGAGGTCTGTGAGAGTTGGCTTTGAGTGTCAGAGCATACAAAGATTACACCATAGGCAGGTTTTGGAAGTAGCTGCAACAGCAATAACTGTACTTTGAAAGCTCTTAGCCCAGAGATAGTAAGGAGGTTGGAAAACTGGTCAGGAAGATATTATAGGAGATCCTTTGTTGGCACTAATTGCAAGATCTTATTGCATGACCCACATGTTGCTTTTAAGTTACAGGGCAAAGAGGGCAAAGCAATTATGGCTACAGGAGAGCAGGAGCCCTGGATAAAGCTTTCAGAGCAAAGCAGAGTGCTTGTGATGGTTCACAAAGGAGAAAAACCCTTTTCTGAGTAAAGATAAGAAGTGACCAGACTTCTTCTTATATTATACTACCTTAGAAGCACTAAAAATGTACAGATCCCTAGAACTAGTATTGAAAGCAGCAGCACAGAAAACATGAAGCTTGAGACAGTGCCTCCCAACATATGAAGTAAAGCCCAACCTTGATACAAGATTAAAAATCAAGAAAAATTTTGGAATAAATGTGCAAACAGCAACAAACAAAACAATCCAAAAGTGGTCATAAAAGCTATCATGGTGACAAGGAACGTCAAAACACAAATTCAGAAGACCCATAGTTACTAACAAAGCTTCTAAAAATATGGAATGTACATAATTCTAACAAGAATTTCTGTAAAAGTTTAAAATAGATTTTTAAACTCATATAATAGAAATAGAAGAAAAATGAGAAAACACATGAGAGTGATGCAAGAACATTATGAAGAGTCAATAACTTGGTAAAAAGAGACACAGAATTATACTGAAGAAAATATCACTTTAGAAGCAGAATTAACCTAATAGTAAAAGAGGGACAAAAATTCACTGAAAGAATTCATAAAAAATTCTGAAGAAAAGAAAAGCAAAATTGGCCAAATGGAAAAATAAATACAAAAACTCAATGAAGAAAATAATTTCTTAAATGATAGATTCAAACAAATTAAAGTTAATGACTCTATGAGTTATCAAAAATCAACAAAATAAAGTCAAAGGAATGAAAAAATATGAAATAGGTAACAAAGTAGAGAAGCACTCAGCAAAGACATCCCAAATTGCCCTCCCAAAAATTCCAAAATATTGCCTAAATGAAATTCTGGAGTGGTAAAACAACCAAAATTCAGGTGAAACATTTTTCTAGCTGAAGATAACTTAGAAGGTCAGCAGGAAAAGTTTGTCTTAACAGGGTGGTGGTTGGGTGGCCTTGGCAAACAGGGTAGAACAACCAGTACCCGTTCACATTTCTAGCAAACCAGCAATGGACTGTGGAAATGAATACATTAATAACTGAAGCATCTTTAGTTGGAGTAGGTCATGAAAAGATGGAGTAGGTCAAATAACTGATTGCAAGGACCATTTGCTGATCTTGGATCAGGATCCTGTTGCCTTGCCTATATGTAGTTCTTGGTCACAGTTCCAAGACCAAAAGTAGCAATATTACATGTAACTGCACTAGAGTAGGGTCTCTAGTTTCAGTTCTAAAGCAGAGAGGAGTGCTTGTAGTCATTCACGAAAGAGTAGAAACCCTAGTCTTAATTATAAGAGAGGAAAGCATTATCAGTTGCAGTTGCAAGGGAGTGGAGGAGCTGGCCACAGTCCCATGGCCAGGAGGAGTGCTTCTGCTGATGTTTAGAAGGGAACAAGATCTTTTCTTTGTTAAAAAATAGAGTATATATCAGGAGAACAGTGACCACACCTCTTTCTAAATCATACTATCTTGGAAGCACCAAAAATCTATAGACCACCAGAGTTTTTAGTTCTGAATACAACAGAAAGGCTAAAGGTTAAGATAATGCTGCCTCAACCCCAGAATCAAAGAACAAATATAACACAAAGATAAAAGCCTAAAAATAGGCTGGAAAATGAACAAATAGTAAAAAAAAAAACCTGACCATACAGCATTTCTATGGCAATAGGGAAGATCACAGCATAAACTCATATGAAATCAATTTTATCACAGAACATACAAGCAAAGCCTCAAAGAAAAGTGTGAATTGAATACAAACCCAACAAAAACTTTAAAAAAAGATTTTTAAAAGCAAATAAGAGAAGAAAAAATTTGAAAAAAGAGTGATATAAGAAAATTATGAAAAGACAACACTTTAGCACACACACACACACATACACAAATCCTGAATAAAATAACATCTTATAAACAGAATTAATTAAATAGTAAAAGAGACAAAAAAACCCTCTAAAAAGAAGAATGCCTTATAGAAAATTGGCCAAATGGCAAAAAAAAAAAAAAAAAAAAAAAAAAAAAAAAAAGGAGATAAGTAAAGATGGGTCCAATTATCTAAAATCAATGAAATCACAGACCTATTTGACTACTTAAAAATATAATTTGTGGGAATTACATTATTTTTCTCTTAGTTTTTCAGATTTTCACTTTGTTTATAAAAGAAAGCAATGTTAAAATTACCTTCTTGTAGTTTTTTCAGTCATATCCAATTCTTCATGACACTATTTGAGGTTTTCTTGGCTTACCATTTCCTTCTCAGCTCATTTTATAGATAAGGAAGCTAAGACAAACAGGGTTAATGGATTTGCCTAGGATTATATAGCTAGTAAATATGTGAGAATAGATTTGAACTCAGGAGGATTCCCAAGTCCAGGCCTGACACTCTAACCATTATACCATCTGACTGTCCACATTATCTAAGTTTGTCTTATTCTCTACTTCCTGTTATAATTCAGGTAACTTTTTTTTTTCCCCGTACATACATAGGCACCTAATGGCATAGTATATTTAATAATGCTTTCTTTAAACTTACTATAACTTACCTAGTTGTCTCTCTGAATTATATCTATTTTTACTATTGCTTTGTTTTGAGACTTTAATTAATTATCCTTTTTTTAAAATTTGGCAAGGGATAAGAAAAAGGGATGATGAAAAAAAATCATATGCATGGATAATTTTTTAACACTGACTCTTGCATAACCTTGTGTTTCATATATCCCCCCCTTCCTCCCACCATCTCCCCTAGATAACAAGCATTCCAATATATGCTATACATGTTAAAATAGATGTTAAATTCAATATATATTTATTTATACCTATTTATACAATTCTCCTGTTGCAGAAGAAAAATCAGATCAAAAAGGAAAAAAAAATGAGTAAGAAAACAAAATGCAAGTGAACATGAAAAAGAGTGAGAATGTTATCTTGTGATCCAGATTCAGTTCCCACAGTTCCTCAATCTGGATATAGATGGCTCTCTTCATCACAAGATCATTGGAACTGCATCATCATCTTATTGTTGGAAAGAGTCACTTTCATCAGAATTGATGGTCATATAATATTGATATTGCCATGTACAATGATCTCCTGGTTACACTCATCTTTGTATGATGTTCATGTTGAAGGTTTTTTAATTGGGGTGGGATATCTATGTCAGTTTTATTTTTTTTTACATGATCTTTATGGAAACATTTTGTATAACTTCACATGTGGTTTCTTTATGGAGGCTGAGAATGGGGATAAGGAAGAGGATCTGGAACTCAAAAGTTTTAAAAAACAAATGTAAAAAATTGATCTTAATATAACTGAGCAAAATATTAAATAAATAAGTACAATATTACAGAAAGAGTCTGATTAACTTTTACAAAAAATATTTCAAAAGTATTGTAAATACGAACATGGGGGGCATAATACTCTCATAACTCTTACAACATCTCAGTATCTGGAAAGGGGGAAACTATAAGTCAGTTCCTATATAACAAAGTCTCACCAAGTTTTAAATCCAAAGTCCTTGTAGCTCAGCCTCTGAGAGTAGGCTGGTTCTCTTTTCTGCTAGGCTGACTTCCCTATCTGGCCTGGAATCCCACATCCAAGTTTGCCATGGTTCAAGTCCCTAAATCAAGGAAATGCATAGCATGCACCTAGAAATGAAAGTTATCTAAACAAACTAAAACCCCTAATCCATTCCTCAGGGCCATAGGCCTTAAAGGGAAGAGAAGAATGCAAATTTTCTCTTAGTTTCTGATGCCCATAATGTAGGTGAACAAAATATTCACCCCTTTGACACCCCTGGAAAAGTGAAAGCTAGATTGTTCCAGTCTGATGATTTAAAGACACAGACTGTTACAACCATGCATCCAAAGGAAAAGACTTCTTCCATTCATTTGATAGCTTTCTTCCAAAAGCAGGTTCCTTTCATCTCCCAAGGGGGTATCTTCATCTGCATAGATCTAAGTATATGTCAAAACACTGATACACTCAGATGATATCATGATATACTTAAAAAAAACCCAAACAGTTAGCCAAAAATTAATTGAAACAATAACTTTAACAAACTTTTAGCATAAAAAATACATACACAGAAAAACTTTAATATTTCTATATGATTCCAATAAAACTCGACTAGAAATGATTAAAAGAGGAATTTCTCTTAAATTTCTACAGAATGTATAAAATATTTAGTAATCTACTTCCCAAGATACATAAAATAACTAAAAATATAACTATAAATAAAGTTTACATAAATAGATTCAAATAATTAAAAAAATTAATTGTTCATGGGTAGGATAATCTAATATGATAAAAACAATACTTTCCTATTTAATTTACTTACTGAAAGCAATAGCAGTTTAGCTACCAAAGGATTACTTTATAGAATTAGAAAAAAAAGAATAACAAAATTTATATGGGGGGGGGTCAAAAATTTCAAGTGAAATAGTAAAAAGAACTGGGAATGAAGGGGCCTAACAGAGATATCACAATGCAATCACTAAAACAGGTTGGTACTAGCTAAACAATAGAAATTAGTGAAACAAAATAAGTGCTCAACATATATAAGCAAGTGTATTTAGCATCCTAGTATTTGATAAATATAAAGACCTCAACTACTGGGATAAAGACTTACAATATTACAAACATTCTGGGGAAATTGGAGAAATCATATTTAGAATAACAGCTCGTACTTTATACACAAATAAGTTCCAAAAGGCTTTACTCAGTAATTTCAATTATGTCCAAGTCTTCCAATTGGGATTTTCTTGACAAAAATACCTTCATTTCCTTCTCCAGCTCATTTTATAGATGAGACACTAAGGAAACTAGGGTAAAGGGCCTTGCCTAGATTACACAGCAAGTAAATATATGGGCCATATTTGGATGTAGGAAAATGAATCTTCCTGACTTCACATTCAGTATTCTACCCATTGTGGCATTTAGTTTCCCTCAAAAAAAGGTATACATTTTAAATATAAAAGATCTATGAATATTTATCTAGTTTATGGTTAAGATAAAAGTTCATCATCAAACAAAAAATAGATTCACAGAGTACAAAACTGATCATTTTGATTATATAAAACTTAAAAAATTGTTGCACAAATCAAATAAAGCTAAAATCAGAAAGGAAACTATTAATTTCTTTAAAAAAACTGATAAAGGCTTAATTTCCAAAATAGAATCTAATTTAAATAGGAGTCATTTCCAATTCATAAATAGCCTAGAGATGTGTCATTAAAGGAAGATACCAAGGCTGTTTATAGACATATAAAATTATCCAAATCACTATTAATTAGAAAAAAATAATTTGAAGCATTTTTGAGATTTTACTTCATATTCATTGGAGCATCAAATATAAATTAAAAGGAAAATGATAAATATTGGAAAAACAGTAATATTGACAAACTGTTGCTAAACCTATAAATAGGTCCATCCTCTCTGGAAACAATTTTAGAATTATGCATGCTAAAAACTAAGGGGATCCCCATCAATCAAAGAATTATATCAGTGTGATGGAATATTCATGCTATAAGACATAAGGAGTTTGAGGATTTTAAAAAGATATAGAAAGACATAACTTGATACAGAGAAATAGTAAGAACAATTTAGAGAATAACATATAAAAATCAATAATTTTAATGCTTTTATAAATTGATAATGATTGAAATGAACAGCTATGTATATTTGCTATAGAAAATTTAGCAGGCACTTTCAGATAAGTTTATTATAGTTTTACTAAACTGTTTTGCCTTGTTACAAATAATGTATTGAAAAAATAAAACAGGTCAATAAAACTTCAAAAAATAAAGAAAACTACCACATGTAACCAAACATTTAAAACAATTTTATAATAGCAAAAGAAGGGAAATAATGTAGATGTTTGTTATTATGGAATGGCTAAACAAGTTGTGCATAAATGTGATAGAATATTATTTTTATAAAATGATGAATATGATGAATACAAAGGAACATGGGAAGACTATATGAATGAGCCAGGAAAATAATGTTATAATTTTGGCAACCATGTTATAAATAGAAAGAACAAAAAACCATCAAAATTGGGTGCTTTGACATTATAATTTATAAGGTTGGCCCCAAAGAAGATATATGAGCATGTACTCCTGATGATTTTTTTTTTTTTTGCAAACATAACTGACTATGGTTGTGGAACACTATGGTAACATCAGATTTTTTGACATATTGGTTAGTTTTTCTGAATGGTATTTTCCTATTATTTAAATTCCTTGTTTAAAGAGATAATCCCCTGAAGGATCTCCATTGATCCATTTGGAAAAGTCGGAGACATAAAAATAAAAGCTATTAAATTTTAAAAAATTCTTAGCTTCTTTTGAGATTTTATTCTTGCTATCTCCTACAGGAAACCTTCTATAACCTGTTAGCATTCTATCCTTCATTTTCATAATGTTATTATAGAATCATCTATGTATACTTTATTTTACTCTCTGTCCCCCAACCTCAAGAAACCACATGCTCTTTGAAATTGACTGTTTTTGTTTTTTATTTTATTTATTTTTTGTTTTTTGTTTTTTGTCTTTGCATCTCTATCTTGGTATAATACCTTACAGAAATAGATATTTAGTAACACTTGTTGGAATGGATGATTCTACTAAATTGTTTCTGGTTATACTATTAATGGAAGCTTTCCCAGTAAGGTTAAGGCTCTTTTGAAGTATTAGTTTGATAATATTTGACATTAAAATTTCTTTTTTATTCCTTTCAGAGCAAATATGCGTTTTCTGAATGTCATGGCAAAGGTGCTAGTCTTTGTCATTATCTTCATCTTTGAGAAAAAAAAAAGAGAAAGTCTGATGAGGTCACAGAAGATGAAGATAGAGGGCTTACACCAATGAAAAGCAATATGTCTTTGAAAATAACAAACACTACATCAGAGAAATGCCACTTGAGTAAAGATTTCTGATGAAAAGCTTACTTGGATGTGTATGTGTGCCTCTTTGTAACATGCCATGGAATATATTCTCAATTATTGTGAAAAATACAAGTGGTCCACCAAATTGTATCAAACTAAGTTGCAAATCCAATATACAGATTCAGAACAATAGAACCCCTTTATAAAATGGAAAAAAAAATGAGATTTAGGAATAATAGCAGGTCTTCTTTATATAGCATTTTAGGACTTATGAAGAATTTTGACCAGTTTCTCATTGTTTATTCTCAAAGCTAGATAGATAATGCAAATATGATTTTTATATATGAGGAAAATGAGATTTATTGGAATGAAGTGAATTATCTAGGTTCACACATACCAGTAAGCAATAAAGCCAGGATTATAGCCTATATTCTCTGATTCCAGATCCAAAATTAAGCTAAGGATCTCTCTCAAACACAACCTGATAATTACATGCATGCACGTATGTACATACATATATGTATATATAAGTAATATATTTATAATGTACATATTATATATATAGACAAAATAAATATGTCATAATATACATAGCTATGTGCTTTGACCTTGTTCTAAGAATTCATAAGTAATTAAGTTATTTTAAAAATCTACTTCTTATACATTTTATTGTTATTATTATTATCATTATTATTATTAGCCCAAGCTAATGGACAAATTCTGGAAACCCTTTCTTTAAAGACCCATACTATAGAATTTTTATTTTAGTCTAAATTCAGAAATGTGAGTTACCATGACATCAAGTGGCTATTGAGACAATTATTTTATTTGTGCTTTCATTACATATACTACTTATGTACTACTATACTGAGGCCATAAGGTCTGATGATCTGTTTTAATCCTTGTAGTTTACCTGTTCTCTCAGATTTCCTGAGTTGATAGGACTGAGGTTGCCTAACTTCTCGATAGAGGAATTTAGGCTTCCTTATATTCACATGGGTCATTTTCTAACCACTGCCCCTATTAGAGGCTAGGAACCCTCTAGGAACAATTCTATTTTTTGTTCTAGTTTAGATTTCCCCCTCCCCAAAGGGAAGAACAAAAGAAGTATTAAAATATGTAAATAAGTTGTTAAACAAATAGACAAGTACAGGTACCTAGTTACAGGTACAACAGGAACATAGAAAAGAGAATGTTAAGCAATAAAGAATTACAAAATGATTAGAACAGAATCCAGTAACTTATGCTAACACAATTTTTAAAATTTAATTATAGTTTTTATTTACCAGATATATGCATGGGTTATTTTACAGCATTGACAATTGCCAAACCTTTTGTTCCAATTTTTCCCCTCCTTCCCCCCCCCAGATGGTAGGTTGACCAATACATGTTAAATATGTTAAAGTATAAATTAAGTACAATATATGTATACTTGTCCAAATAGTTGTTTTGCTGTATAAAAAGAATAGGACTTTGAGATAGTGTACAATTATCCTGTGAAGGAAATAAAAAATGCAGGTAGACAAAAATAGAGGGATTGGGAATTCTATGTAGCAGTTCATAGTCATCTCCCAGAGTTCTTTCGCTGGGTAACATAATTATTTTTAAATATTTTATTTTCAAAATACAATATGCAATAGTATTCAACATTCAACCTTGCAAAAACTTGTGTTCCAAAATTTTCTCTCCCTTCCACCCCACCTCTCCTAGACAGCAAATAATCCACAATATATTAAACATACTAGGACAATCATTTGAAGAGTAATAGTCAAGCCTCATGGGGGCCAAAACATTTATCTGCAAAACTACCAATTATATATTGTTTTTCAGTTTCATTGATTATAATATAATGAAATATCAAGCAGAATCATGGAGACCCCCCTCTTTGATGCTAATGCTTTTGTTTTTGCCAAGCCAATCTTGCTATTACTGCTATCTATGCAAATTCTTTGATAGATTCTGGTCTTATTGGTGGCATATGCAGGATCTCCAAGACCATTCAATGATTACAAGTTTATTGTCAAAGGAAGAAAATGCATAGGGAGAGCCCATGCAAACATGGGCCTCTAGTAAAAGTGTGACCAGATGAATTCATGTTCCACATGGCAAGTGGACCCACAAAAGAGCTATAGCACCCATCATTATTCTGGAGTAGGTAAGAACTCTTTCTTTCACAGCTAACTGGAGTGAACTTTTACCTTTTTGATAACTACCCCCCAAAGAATCTAGAAGATAGAAGCTGCTTCTTTTAACCTGATACAGCATCCTGTGTCATCAGGTTTTTCAGTTCAATATTCAATCAGAAGCAGCATTCAATCAACCTAGAAATGAGTCATACATATCCAGAAGTAGGCAGAAAGATATCTATTTATGCTCTAAAGTAAGGAGAAACCCCATGGCCATGGTTTTGACAGAAATACCCTACAGGAGAGTACATTTAACATGTGCTACAATTATAGTAAATAAATCATTTCCTCTATGTTAAAGGTTTGTTCCTAACTCTAGAATTTTCATTTCCTACTCTATCACAAGGCTTCTAGTCTAAATGCATAACATAACCTGACCAGGCTCCACTGATGAAAGCTACCATTAATTAATGATAACCAATATCAAATGATTCTTTACTACATAAAGGTCTCTTGTTATGCCTCCCTGAATATTTTTCTATCTCATCTATTACAGAAGCTATTTCAAACCATTTCTTCTCAATCTTTCCATGCTACTCTCTCTTCTGACAATCTCTTCTGAGGAAATTACCCAATACTTCTTCCCACTCAAAAAAAAATACATTTTCTAGGATTTCACTCTTCTTTCCTCTTCATCATCTCCCATCTCTCTTACTCCCTAACCCACAATCTCCTCTTTCACTACAGAGTCTGATGGTGAGCTGCATCTTTGTCTTTCCTAAGTTCAAGAAGTAGATAGTGTGTTTCATCCTCAGTCTTCTAGAATCATGGATAGTCATCATATTGATTATAGTTCCTTAAAAGATTTAAGTTGCCTCAAAAGTTATTAATCTTCCTATGCCTTTTAATCCAGCAATAAGTCTATTTCCAAAGATATTTAGAAGAAAAGGAAAAGAACCTATATATTCTAAAATATTTATGTCAGTTCTCTTTATAGTGGCAAAGAACTAGAAATTTCAGAGATACCCATTAATTGGGGAATAGATGAATAAGTTGTGGTTTATAGTTATGATGGAATACTGCACTACTATAAAAATGATGAGTTCAATGGTCTTAGAAAAAGATGGAAAGACACAAAATAATGAAGAGTGAAATGAGCAGAAAGTAAAAGAAATATTGTTTTCAGAATAAATTTAAGAAAATAAGTAATTTTAACTATTATTAAAACTTAAATTAACCATAAACAACATATGCAAAAAGATGCTTCTCTGTATGCAGAGAAAGAACTGATAAATAGAAATATGTATAGAATAATTTTACATATATATACCTACTTATGTCTAATAGTACCCAGCTCTAGGGTGGAAGGGAGAGGGGAAAAAACTTATATCATAACTATTATACATTTAAAAGAAATGGCAAGTTGAACATAAAATTTCAGTTTCATGTTCAATCATCTTTTTTTTCATATTATGTTATGGAAACGCTTGTTTTATTCTATAAATGAAAAAAAATCTTTTCTAAGTTGTTCGTCTTTATAGTGTTATTTTAGAAATCATTCTGGTCTTATATATCAGTTTATAAAAGTCTTCAAAATTGTTTTTACAATGTTGATATCAAGGCATAAGTTATTACTCTGATTCTGCTTACTCCATTCTGCATCAATTCATATACCTTTTCATATTTCTTTGAAATAATCTCTTTCCTTCACATATTGTGTTATCACATTTATGTGCACAAATCAAATCAAATAATGAGAATTATTTTAGTTTCTAGATTTTTGCCATGACTAAAAGAACTGCTATAAATATTTTCACATATAAAGGATAACCTTTTCATCTTTTTTTGATCTCTTTTGAATATAGCCCTACCGGTCATATACTTGAATCAAAGACTATAACACTGCTTAGTAACATTTTTGTGTATAATCTCAAATTGATTTCTAGAATGGTTGGAACCATTCACAAGTTCAAGAAACAGCACATCAATGTGCTTATTTTCCTATAGTCCCTCTAACATTTATATTCCTTCTTTGTCATCTTATCAATTTTATGAGTATGAGGTAGAGTCTTAAAAATGTTTTACTTATAATTCTCTAATAGTGATTTGATGCATATCTTTATATGACTAAGGATAGCTTGAGTTTCTATCCCTGAAAGCTGCCTATTTAGTTAAATTAGAAATTTAAATTAGAACTTGATTTGAAGCATTTTCAAGTTGTTTGGAAGAAAATGGGAGAGTTCAGATAAGTTTCTGCCTCTACTCCACCATCTTGATACTGCCTTCATGGCATATGATTGTAATTCAGTATTACTGTTCTATAAGAAATAAAAGGAATGGTTTCAGAAAAATGTGGCAAGATATCTAAAAACTGATACAAAGTGAAATGAGAACTTAAAGATCATTGTGCACTTTAATAGCAATGTTGTAATGATGGTCAGCTATGAAAAATTAGCAACTTTAGTTAATAAAATAATCCAAGACAATTCCAAAGGATTCATAATGAAAAAAATTCTGCCTACCTCCACAGAAAGATCTGATGAGCACTGAGTTCAAATTGAAATATAACTTTCTCACTTTATTTTTTTGCAATACAGCTAATATGTAAACATGTTTTGTATTATTTCACACGTATAATTGCTTTCAAATTGCTTATCTTGTGAGTAGATGGGGGACGGTATAGAAGAAAGGAAGAGAATTTGGAACTCGACATTTTTATATAATATAAAACATAAATATTTTTAAAAAGAAGTAAAAAATTAATTATCTTCCTCACTCTAATTTCATCACCTTATCAAATCAAATTGCTCAAAATAGAATAAAATATTTAACATAAATATATCAAAGAAAACTTGCCAGCTAAACTATATAAGGAGACATTTAAAATATACAAAGGATACTTCTGGTGCCAAAATAGATTGATAGTCAAAGAATGTGAACAGACCATTTACATATGTAAATACACTAAAACATGGTGCAAACTTAAGCTACCTAACCTCATATGACTCCATCTTAAATACCTGGTCTCACTCTCAATTGTTAGTTTAACCTGATTCTATCCCTAAATTTTATTTCTCTGTTTTTAATCTTATCTCTTGAAAGCTCTCAGTTGAACCTGAACAAATTCCTGAATTCAACTCAGATCCCCTAACCTCATTAGCCATACCTAACACAAAAAACTTTTAGCCTAATTGCACCATAGTGCAATTAATACATAATATGTGGTACATAAATCTAGTACATAAAAGTGGGATTAAATTTGTGTTGCTAAACCCCAAAGGGCAAAATTAGAAATAGGTGGACATCACAGAAAGGAAGCTTTAGGCTCAATGTAATAAAGCATTTCCAGTCAATTAGAGAATTATAATGTAGAGTGGGGGTATTTTAGTAAGTATTGAGTTCCTATTCATTGGAGGTTCCTATCTTTCAGTCATTCTTTGGGTCATTCTGGTATGACTGGGGATAGGAGACTCCCTGATTAAGAGACAGAGGAGGAACTGTCCAGTGTTTTGAACATCTTGATTTGGGGCCTGTGATCACATAGGTATTATAGTGGGTGGTGGGGTTATGACCTCAACAAATATTGAGACCAGGGATGGTCACTCAGGAAAAGTCTGGAATACCTTTGGGCTCTGTCATAGCATGATACTGTTTCCTCTTCTTTCACTTCAAAAATAGAAGACAAACAAGTTCCACTAATGAGCAGCCAGAGGCCTGCTCCTCATTAAAAAGTTATTAATGAAGCTCTTGAGAAGCTTAGAGAGTCTTACTGACTGAGATTCCATATGATTTATCTTGGGACTGTTAGAAAGGTCCCAGGGAATAATCAGGATCAAGTATGGGGAAAGAACTAATAAACTAAACCCAGAGAAATTCTCTTCCTAATGAACTTGGCCTGGCATAGAGAAGGAAGTCTCTGAGGTTAGTGTCCCTAAGGTATGGAGATAGATGAGGAAATGGTGGGGCCACGGGCAATAGTAAGTTTTTCCATGTGCTCAGGTACATGTAATCCCTCCCCAACCAACAGTCAAAACCAAAATCATAGAGTCTATCAGTCACAAAATGAAGCTAGTTGAAAGATTACATGAAATTCAGGTGAAATATAATGGTGATACAGAGTCATTTTTCAATTTGTTCTAAAATACTATTGTGATTTATTCTTAAGTTTTCTGCTCTGATCAACTCCTGGGACAGGCACTTATGTTTATAGTGTCTCATCTGAGTCACTCTAGCCTCCTGAGTTCCACAGTTTTGAAACTAGAGTCATCCTGGATTTACCTTGTCTAGGTTTCTTTTCATCTATCCAAAGAGTCAGTGGTACAAGCCTAAATATCTCCCTTCCCTGGACAGTTCAGTACATAGAATCATAACTGTGATCAAGTACATAATGTGACACATTGCTTTTTTTTTGCATTCTCTTTTAATTGCTCTCATTGCCCCAACTTCTAAGAAAGTGATATATAAATCCAGGACCATATCTTATTTCCTTTTATTCTCTCTCCTTCTCATGAAAACCTGCCAGTGAGGCACTAGGCTAGAACAAGTTCAATAACTTCTTGAAGGAATTCTGGCTACACAGAAAAGCAGTCAACATTTTTGCATTATCAAAATATACAGAGCAGTAACTCATACATGACATATGTACTCATATGTGTAACCACACATGTACGTACACAATCATGAGTATCCACATATATAGACAGGTAAAAATCCAGTCAAAATCACCTATTAATTATCTAATATGTGCAAAGCACTATGCTGAACACTAAGAATACAAAAACATAAATAGTACAGTATCTGTCCTCAAGAAACTGATTTTTCCACTGAGAGAGTTATAACAGATATGTAAGCACTAAATAATTTGGAGAGAGAGAGTAAGACATACACACAGATAGAGAGACAGAGAGAATGTGTATATAATAAGTATTAGTTCTGTAAGGCTTCCAGTAAGAACTGGAATCTTATGTCAAGCCTAGAAATTTTCTTAGGATCAGATGGCAATCCAAAGGCAAATCAAGGAGACAAGGAATAAATGTATTTCAAGAATGGAAGACAATCCTGTGCAATGCCATAGAAACAGAAGATAGAATTCCAATTTTAACAATAGCAAACAGGTCAGTTTGCTTGATTTCATGAAATACAGTAATAGAAAATAAATCCAGAAAAGTCGATTAGAACCTGGGATATGTTGGAACCAGCACCTATCAGTTAGTAGGAGAATTAAATTTTCAGTATGAGCATTTGCACCTCAGAAAGTGTTCAATACTACAAACTTATTGTTTTGTTGATTGTCTAGATTTGAGTGAGATGGAGAAAATGTTACTAATACAAATTAAACTTTAAAATGATATGTATACATATTTGCCCCCAGAGAACTAATAGGTTTTTTTTTAGAAATTTAAAAATATTTAATAGTTTCTTTTCATTTTTTTCTAATTGCAAAAATAGATAATTTTCAACATTCATTTTTTGAAAGATTTTTGAGTTCCAAATTTTTCTTCCTCTTTTGCTTTCCCCTTTGCCATTCCTGAAGATGGCAAGCAATCTGATATAGATTATACATGTGCAATCACATGAAATATTTCCATGTTAGTCATATTATTAAAGAAGAGATAGAACAAAAAGAAAAAAATTAAAAAGCCAAAAATATGAAACTTGCATGCTTCTCTCTGCATTCAGATCATATCAATTCTTTCTCTAAATGTGGGTAATATTTTCCATCATGAGTCTTTTGGAATTGTCTTGGATCATTGTATTGCTAAAAAGAGCTAAGTCAATCATAATTGATCATTGCAAAATGCTACAGTTACTGTGTACAGTGATTCTGCTCATTTCACTTTGTATCAGTTCACTTAAGTCTTACCAGGTTTTTCTACAATCTAACTGTGCAAAAGTATTCCGTTACCGAAATATGCCACAACTTGCTCAGTGCTTCTGAAATTAATAGACATCTCAATTTCCAATTCTTTGTCACCATAGAAAAAGCTATTATAAAATATTTTTGTACATGTAGGCCTTTCTCCCTTTTTAATGATCTCTTTGGGATACAGATCTATAGTAGTATTGCTGGAAAAGGTATGTAGTTTGCCCTTTAAATATAGCTCCAAATTGCAGACAGCTAGTACTTAAACATTTACCAACAAGCCCTTGGCTAGAACTGTCTTATGAAAAGCTTTACATGTCAAACCAAGCATTACTATTTTCATTCTAGAAATAATAGAGAAACCCCAATTATTTTAAACAAAGGCATGACATGACTATCTTTAACTTACTTTTGGCAGTATGTGAAGATGAGTAGAGAAAGAAAAATACATTTTTTTAACCTGAAAATTTTATAGAAAGGGCTTGTTAGGGCCTCCACAGCTATGGATCATAGCATCTGAAGGAGTTGCAGGGCAGCCTTTGCTGACACAGGTGTTGCAGACTGGGAATGAGATAAATTGGAGGCAGAGGGAAGAAGAGAGAGGTCAGACAAGGCAACTGAATGCAGAGAAGCATGCAAGTTTCATATTTTTGGCTTTTTAATTTTTTTCTTTTTGTTCTATCTCTTCTTTAATAATATGACTAACATGGAAATATTTCATGTGATTGCACATGTATAACCTATATCAGATTGCTTGCCATCTTCAGGAATGGTAAAGGGGAAAGCAAAAGAGGAAGAAAAATTTGGACCTCAGTCAGAGAGGTCAGAGAACAACTGCCTCTCAGTCTCCTTGTATCATCCTCTCACAAGAGGAGATCCATTCTGCAGGTCTGGATTGGATCTCCAGCAGCCACTGTCAGGTGGCTCTTTTCTATTCCAACAGCTCCTGTGTATTCCAACATATGGCACCTAAATGTGGGGTATAAGAAGATAAGAAAAACCATAAGAAAAAACATAAGAAAAACCAGAGATGTTCATGAGAAGGATCCTTCCAGAGTCCCTAGGTAACCTGCAGGGAAGGAAAGGAAGAAGAGCCCCGGTAAGAATTTTTAAGTTGGGGTAATCAAATGGGCCAATACATCAAAGGGCTGAGCAAGGAGACTGATTGAGAGACTTAAGTGCCTGTTCTGACTATAGTCCTCTTCTCCGTTTGAAAGTTTGCCTCCATGATAAGATCAAAACCTGCTACAACCATCTAGAAGTGATAGTACTGCTTGCATTCCTCAGTGTGAGGACCATGCTGGGGGAGGAAAAAACACCAAAAAACAAAAAAATGGGGAATTGTTAAGGGACAGGTCAATTCTCCAAGAGCCTCCACAGCTGTGGATCATAGCATCTGAAGGAGTTGCAAGGCAGACTTTTCTGACACAGGTGTTGCAGATTGGGAATGAGATAAAACTGGAGGCAGAGGGAAGAGGAGAGAGGTCAAGACAAGGCAACAGCCTCTCAGTCAGAGAGGTCAGAGAACAGCAACTGCCTCTCAGTCTCCTTGTATTATTGTCTCACAAGAGGAAATCCATTCTGGGTTAGAACTCCAGCAACCACTGTCAAGTGGCTCTCATGTATTCCAACAGCCCCTGTGAATTGTAACAGGGGAATTTGATTTGAAGGGTATTTGGATGAATTCAATTAAGTTGCTATTAGAGATGGGTTTTATGTGCAAGGAGATGTGTCTTTTGAGAAGTCACTATGCTTATTATTTGGATAAGTGGAAAGGAATTCATAAATAAAATGTAGGGACATCCAATAGCTTTGGTGAGACCATTAGATGTGAACAGGTATGTTTTCATAAGTACTATTTCACAGCATACCACTTCTGACTATTGCACAATGACTGAAAAATGCTAAGAATCTAAGATGCTATTGCACAATTGTTTGTTGATTGTAATGTTTGGGCTAGCTCTCTGAAGAATCTTGGGACCAGCCTTGATCTTAGTGGAGGAATGCAGGAGGCAGGAGAGCCACTGGTCAAAGATGGAATGTCTCATTTCCAGTCCTCTCAGCCCTTAAATTTCTCAGTATGATTACATCATTACAGCATACTGAATATGTGTGAACGATAGAACCATTACATCACCATGCTAAATAGTAAGTATATGTATACTAAAGAACCATCATCTCATTAATTCCACTGAGTTAACACCTTGTTGTAAGTATCCTTGTTTCAAGTATACTTTTCCAGAGTTCTAGCCCTCTGCAATTGATGATTTTTTTAAAAACAAGATTTCGATTTGCTAAAGCAAAGGGACATCTTAAAGCGTCTCTCCTACCAAGGTGGTTTTTATGCAAGTACCAAAAATTACACAAGATTCCTTGAGAAATATGGCAAGTGAAATAACCTTGTTCTATAATACTTTAATCATTAAAATCAAGTGAGGCACAAAGCAGGGAAAATTCCATTGCATGAATGCCTAAAGAACATTTTTAAGAAGGGCAGGAATGCCAAAAGGTGCAGATGCTACAGAGAAGTCAAGAAGAAATAGAATTATAGAGAACACTTTTCTAATAGGGTCATAAAGATATCATTGGAGGATATATTCAATTTCTTCCTTATGAAAGAGGTTTTTTCCTTATTATCTTCCTTCCACAGCTGCTGTTGCCTCTTTCTCATAATGTTATTTTGTATCTACTTTGTAGTTTTCTTGTATGCACTTATATATGATATAAATCATATCTCCTCCAATCAAATATAAGCTTCTTGAAGGCAGGGACTGTTAAAGTATTGCTTCTGTGTCTTTATCCCTTAGCATAATAGTTGATACATATATATATATATATGCATATATATATAAGTTGAATTGATGATTATTAGATTGTGATTATAGTTTTTGATGATTATGATAGCTCAAGATGAAAAAGAATAGTGGCTTCCATATCATTAAAGATGACAAATTTTGGAAATGGTGCTTAAGAACACAAAATTTGAAAAGAACAAGTGAACCAAAAAAAATGCATGCAGAAGAAATAGGTGCTAAATATGTTGAAATTTTGAAAGTATTGAATCTGTGGAAGAAAAGGGAAAATTCCAAGTGATTTAAGTAAATAAAAATTAAATCCATTATCAAAAAAGTGATTAAGTTACAACATGCACATGTTCCTAAATTATATTTCTATAAAATCACTTTTATAAGTGATCTGTATAAATACTGAGGTTAATCTTGATGAAATAGTAAGAGTCCTGACAGGTTTTTTTGTTTGTTTGTTTGTTTGTTTTAGTTTTTTTTTGTTTGTTTTGTGGTTTTTGTTTTTGTTTTTTTTGCAAATGATTGCTCTATAATAGAGCAAGTTCAAAATTACACAATTGACTGAAAGATATAAAGGGCACAAAATCAATACAAAAGGCATCCTTGATTTCTTTTCTCAAAAATTAGATGGCTAATATTTGTCTTTTTCAAACTTATATTTACTGTGTTATATATACTGAGTCTCCCAAGTACATGCTAAAATAATCTTGGTTCATGTAGCCACAAAGATAATTTTCTTAAACAATGCTTTATTTATTATTCTCAAGGGATAAGATATATACCTACCCACCAAAATTGTTACTAAATGTTACCTTAATGTACCAAAATGTTATCTTACAAAGAGTCCCAGTGGAAGAAATATCTCCCATGAGAAGACATCCAGATGCTTCTGTTTGTTGATGAAATTAATTTTAATTGCATTGATCCCTGGAGTATTGGGTAAGTCATGGAATTAAAGAAATATCTGGAAGGGATTTGAGAAACTATTTTGTTTTTACTTCTTATAGCAGTATCTCCACCGTATATTCTGATTTTTCAGTAAGGAAATTTTAGCTCAGAAAATTTGAAGACTTTCACAAGATCATATAGCAAGTCATTAGCAGGGATGAGATTTGAACTTGGTCCTTGGACTCCAAATTCAAGGGTGCTTTTCATCAAACCATGCTGTTTTTTCAAGAATTAAGTTTGCTAATGGTAGAACAGATGATCCAAAGGTACAGGAATAAAAAATGAACAGTATAGTTTTATGATTGGAGTAAGTAAGACTATAGTGAATAGGAGTATGAGTATAGGTAGTAGAAGGTAGAAATACAGGCTTGTGTCAAGGGTAACACACAATCATTTGAATCCATGTCACTAGGAACATAGTTGATAGGAATATAAAAAATCTATTTCCATCAGAACTGAGTACAGGTGAGAAATATAATTTAGTCCTGTAAAAGTATCATTAACATTCTTATTTGTGTTTCTGATTATATGGAGACCTTGCTGGCTTGAAATCACCCCCTCAAATAGATTTTACAATTTTCTTTCAGTCCCTTAAATTTGTGCACTAAAAAAAAAAATCAACAATGACAACAACAACAAAAACCTTTTAAAATTTTAATTTCACTTTGCTTTGATTTATAGTGACTTAAATTTTTACTTGAATCCACTTCCAAAGCAGTATATTGCAACAGCAAAGACATTGAATTTGGAGTTAGTTAACCAGCATTTAAAATTCAGCCCTGGTACTATTTTTTTTAATCAATCAATTAATTAATTATTTTTTATTTTCTTTATTTTTAAAATTAATTTTATAATTATAATTTTTGACAGTATATATGCATGGGTAATTTTTTTTAACAACATTATCCCTTGTATTCACTTCTTTTCCAAATTTTCCTCTCCCTCCCCTAGATGACAGGCAATCCCATATATGTTAAATGTGTTACAGTATATCCTAGGTACAATATATGTGTGTAAAACCAAATTTCTTATTGCATGCTAAGAGTTGGATTCCTGGTACTATCTTAATGGAAGGAAGCACTGATAATAGATTCTGGGTTCAAATCCTTTGTGAGACACATATTTTTTTGAATTTTTTATTAACTTTATAATTATAATTTTTTGACAGTACATATGCATGAGTAAGTTTTTTTTTTTTACAGCATTATCCCTTGTATTCATTTTTCCAAATTTTCCCCTCCCTCCTTCTACTCCCTCCCCTATATGATAGGCAATCCCATACATATTAAATATGTTACAGTTTAACCTAGATACAATATATGTGTGTAAATCCAATTTTCTTGTTGCACAGTAAGAATTGGATTCTGAAGGTATAAGTAACCTGGGTAGAAAGACAGTAGTGCAAACAGTTGACACTCCTTTCCCAGTGTTCCTTCTCTGGGTGTAGCTGTTTCTGTCCATCATTGATCAACTGGAAGTGAATTAGATCTTCTTTATGTTGAAGATATCCACTTCAATCAGAATATATCTTCATACAGTATTGTTGTTGAAGTGTATAGTGGTGTCCTGGTTCTGCTCATTTCACTCAGTATCAGTTCATGTAAGTCTCTCCAAATCTCTCTGTATTCATCCTGTTGGTCATTTCTTACAGAGCAATAATATTCCATAACACACATATACCATAATTTACCCAACCATTCTCCAATTGATGGACATCCATTCATTTTCCAGTTTCTAGCCACTACAAAAAGAGCTGCCACAAACATTTTGGCACATACAGGTCCCTTTCCCTTTAGTATTTCTTTGGGATATAAGCCCAGTAGTAGCACTGCTGGATCAAAGGGTATACACAGTTTGATAACTTTTTGGGAATGGTTCCAAATTGCTCTCCAGAATGGCTGGATTCTTTCACAACTCCAGCAACAATGCATCAGTGTTTCAGTTTTCCCACATCTCCTCCAACATTCATCATTATTTGTTCCTGTCATTTTAGCCAATCTGACAAGTGTGTAGTGGTATCTCAGAGTTGTCTTAATTTGCATTTCTCTGATCAATAGTGATTTGGAACTATGAGTGGAAATAGTTTCAATTTCATCCTCTGAAAATTGTCTGTTCATATCCTTTGACTATTTATCAATGGAGAATGGTTTGATTTCTTATAAATTAGAGTCAGTTCTATATATATTTTGGAAATGAGGCCTTTATCAGAACCTTTAACTGTAAAAATATTTTCCCAATTTGTTACTTCCCTTCTAATCTTGTTTGCATTAGTTTTGTTTGTACAAAAGCTTTTTAATTTGATGTAATCAAAATCTTCTATTTTGTGATCAATAATGATCTCTAGATCTCCTTTGGTCATAAATTCCTCCCTCCTCCACAGGTCTGAGAGCTAGACTATCCTCTGTTCCTCTAATCTATTTATGATCTTTTTTTGAGAATTTTGTGCAAATCACATAATCTCCATGGGCCTTAGGTTTTTTGTTTGTTTGTTTGTTTGTTTGTTTGTTTGTTTGTTTTGCTTTGTTTTTTTAATTTTTAAAAAATGATTTGGTTGAACTGAAGGTTCTAAGGTGCCTTCTACTGAATCAATGAGTCTGATTTTATGACTTTGGAATAGGCATTATTCCTTCTTAACCTTTCTAGGTTAAAATACTTCTTCTACTATTAAAAAAGCCTATAATAAATTACTTATAAGACCTTTACAATCTCTTAATCTGTGCTCCCAGATCTTTTTTTTTTTTTAAACAATACCCCTAGTGATTAAATATTGTCACTTTATCATTGAATTAGCTTTCTTTGGTGGATGTTAGATTGCATTTGCTGTATTCTCTCCTGGAGTTCTTAAAATTTAAATGTATAGATGTAGATATATACATATATACTTTATTGATGTATTTCAACATAGTCAGTTTGCCTTCGTCTTGTTTATTTTATGCATTTAAAAACATCATTAGGAAATGAAGTCCATAAACTTCACCAAACTGCCAAAGTGAGTCCATGATAAAAAAGGAATTAAGAAATCTGGTTCTAATTATTAAAAGAACCCCTTACTGTACTGCACAAAGGACCTCCAGACACTTTGGAGACTTATTTGACACATTTGATACTTTGCAATTCAACTTTAAATGAAAACTGGAAGAGGTCTCCAGATATTACTATTTGCAGACAACATTTTTCTGACCAAAGTAAGCCCCAGAGTACTGAGAAGATCACAAAACTGAAGACAATTGGAAATATATTTTAGAAATTACTTTAAATTCATTATAGAGATGGTCAAGAGGCATCTACCTAACTAACTCTTTCCAAAGTAAGATGTCAAAACCCTAGGATTTCTGGTCTAGGACAATTGGTTCATGGACTTTCATATCTACACTCTTGGGTAATCATCACAGTTGAGGTAACTTCATCATATCTTACTAAATGGAACAGGTTGTCTGTGGGGCATCCTTGGAGAAAATAACTCTTTATTGGGAAAATATTGGGAATTTCCTTCAGGAGTTCAAGTAAAAAAAATGATGTCCTGCTCTCATTACCGCTCCCCTTCTAATTAAGACTGCTAACCATCAGATTGCCTGACTAGCCAGAAGACAGCAGGAGGCTCTGGTATATTGTATCTTCAGTACCCTATACTAAATCAGAATTTGGAATAGAATACTCTTTCCTAGTGCTTTTTTCTGTAGGTTTAGCCAAATTCATCAACAATTAATAAATCCAGGAGGAAATAAATGCAAAACTACCCACATTTGTACTATATGTATGCATCAGGTTCTGCTGTTAGTGGAGACAATAGGTAAGGAAGGCTATTCATCCTTTTGTGCACCCATCAAGAGGCAAATTTATATAAAAGGTTCTGGTGTACCTTGAGAGTCTTGAATCCACACAGCACCACTGGGTGAGCATATTTTACACCCGAGGAAAATGGTGGTAAGAGCAACCCTCGCCTTCATACACACTTATCCACTGGCCAACCACTCATAACTCTATTTTTATCACCTATTTCTGTAGTTGGGATCCTAAGAATCACCTACCCCAGCTATGGTTGTTCCAGGATATTAACAAACTTTAGCAACTTAGTTCTCTTCTAAAGAGAACAACTAACCCCCCCCCCCCATCCTATAACAACTTAATGTTTGTTGAAATAATTGAACAATATATGCTGTTGTCCAGACTAGTGGCCAAAGTGATTAAGTATAACAAAATTGGGATATAAGAAGAAAAGTGTTATTAGTATTCAATTCAATACAACTAATTTATCCTTTATTCTTACCAGCCTTCAGAATCAGTGAGTTTTGTGTTGCATTATACTATCATGAAGGATTCACAATAGATCCTATTTTACTTTCAGTATTAACTAGTCACACAGTCTAAAACAAATGTATATGCATTTAAGCACAATCTCTAATCAGATTTCAAGTTAGAACTTTCTGCCCCCAGGATCAGGATCATTGCAATGTGTATAGAACAGCCAAAGCTAGAGAAGTTGTGGCTAACTAATTGTATAACGAGTATAATTTTGAGAACTCTAGTTACAGATAGATCTATTCACTGAATAGGCTAGATATGGTAATCTTGTCATATTTTTTAGAAAGAAAAATGGATGGGAAATTAAATTACATTGTTTCACTCCCTAAATTCCTCATTTAAAAAAAAAGAGAGAGAAATAAGGATTTACAATTGTCACGACTGTAGTTCCTTGAATGTTCTCACTGCCTGAAAATGACACCTTTACCTGATGGTCAAATATGCAGGATTATATTTGCATAATTTAATCTATGTATTAAAACTCTATTATGTAAGGATAGAGAAAATCACTAATGGAAAATGAACTTCTACATTTTGCATTAATTTTATTTGAGACATGCAAACTGGTTTCCTTGCAAGAAACTAATAATAACAACTCAATGAGAAATAGACTCCACATGAAAAAGATATGTGTTGGGTTCTCTGGTTAAGGGGAGTCTCTCACTTTGTAAATGTCTTCATCCAATAGTAAACTATCTACAAAACAAATAGGAGTCCCAGATATTTATCAACAAGCAATTCTATGTGTGGTACATACAAAAGGGATTCTCCTCTTCTTCTTCTTCTTTTTTTTTTTTTTAATTTTTATCCTGGGCTGGATTGAAATTGCTTCAAGTAGTTTATTTTATTTATTTATTTATTTATTTTCCTGAGGCTGGGGTTAAGTGACTTGCCCAGGGTCACACAGCTAGGAAGTGTTAAGTGTCTGAGATCAAATTTGAACTCGGGTCCTCCTGAATTCAAGGCTGGTGCTCTATCCACTGCACCACCTAGCTGCCCTTTCAAGTAGTTTATTATTTTACTTTGTCTAGAGAACAAAGTCCTCTCTCTCTCTGTCTCTCTCTCTCTCTCTGTCTCTCTGTCTCTGTCTCTGTCTCTCTGTGTCTCTGTCTCTCTCTCTCTCTGTCTCTCTCTGTCTCTCTGTGTCTCTGTCTCTGTCTCTCTCTGTGTCTCTGTCTCTGTCTCTCTGTCTCTGTCTCTCTGTCTCTCTGTCTCTCTGTCTCTCTCTCTCTCTCTCTCTTTCTCTCTCTCTCTCTCTCTCTCTCTCTCTCTCTCTGTCTCTCTCTCTCTCCCCACACACATACACACACATATGTGTGTGTGTGTGTGTGTGTGTGTGTGTGTGTGTATATACTTGCAATGTCTCCCATAACTTTGAGATGGATGATAAATATTATATACAGAATGAAGAGTGACCAAAAAGCTTCATGATCCTTTAGGGGAATAATCATCACTTTCTTGCTTACTATAATGCCTCTCACTAGAGGCTGAAAATATCTCCTACTTTTCCAAAACTCACAAGTGTCTTCAACATCTATCTAGATTTTTGTATTGATTATGAAACAAGGGTTAGTGGCTACTAATTTTTTCATTTAAAAAAGGAGCAAAACAATAAGGGAAGTGTCTGTGACAATATGCCAGAGACATGGGATGCTGCCAACTACATCAAAAATGTCTTCCTTAAATTCTTTTTAGTCGAGAAAGAGAAAGAGGAAGTTGGTTCCTTCTCTGTTTCAGAGTCACAGCAAGTGGTATTTTTTTCAAAGATTTACTTGGGTCATTTCACCCAACTTTGTCAGATCAGCATTATATTCAGTCACACTCATCCCATCACCATTGTTAATATAGCAATAGCTGTCACTATAGAGTCTTTGTACAGAAGCCCAGAAGGTTTTTAATCAGTGTCTGATTAAGTGCTTGACTATGGAAAAATTTTGGCTGGTGCTAAGATGAAGAAAAAAAAATGATTTGACCTCTGATACCTTATTCTTTTCTTTCTGTTGTCTCCCAGAATCTCCTAAAAAACCCTTCCAGAAGTAGTAGTCCAATACTTCACTAAATGATGAACTCTGAATGGTATCTTCTTAGTAGTGACACACTACAATACATTGGTACCAGAATTTTGTAGTACCTTGTAAAAACAAATGGAATTATCCTTGAAATATACAACTTTCCATAGTCAAAAATATACTTTACTTAAATGTTTCTCATAAAATTATTGAATCTGAGTTATATTGTCTAGAATAACATTGCAGCTATAATTTCAATCTTCCCCATTTACTTTGTACAAGGTCCCATAAGTCCTCAGCAGAAGAAATCTTTTGGGCCAGGGTAGGTCTTCAGACTCCATCTTCCCTGGGGCTTTCTAAAGCTGAGCAAAAGAATTTCGTTTTAGAACAAAGTTTTATTTCCTTCATTATTCCACATATCATATGCATGGCCTCCTAATTTTAACAGAGGAGGGATCTGTCATTTTGCTTATGTCCTGATAGTTGTGTTACTGAATGAAAGCATTATACCTTTCATCCTTTGATCCTCTACCACATCTACAAAAATAGTTAGCTTCATTATTACCTCCCTCACTTGATCCTTTTGATCCTCTTCATTGACTTTGCTTCTGCAGTATAATTCTCTTGCCTTGTAGATTGGAGATGGTATGATTCCATAGCAAATGTATTCTAAATGTATCAATTCTACCATTCAGCAAAAGGAAGAATGACCTTATGTGTACAATAAAACTTGAAAAAGAAAACCAGAACAGATTATAATAAATGTTGAGAGACCAAAACCTTGAGTTGTATCTACGTCTCATTAAAGGCATAGAAAGCACAGTACCTGAAGTGAAACAATTGACACTACAAATGGAGCATCACAATATCCCTGCTAAGAAAAGCTGGATCTCAGCTGAACAGAAATACATAATTATATATACATACATATATATACATACACAGATACATAGAAACATTTAAGTTTCAGTAGTGGGAGAAAGTAGCAAAAAAAGAAAAACTAAATTAATAAAATAATTTCAGTACCAGCTCCAGAATCATAAAGATGTGTGGGTGTAAGAGTGTGGCAGAATGTAAGACAAGTCAGCTAAGTGGTGGAGTGGATAGAACACCAGCCTCTGGAGTAAGGAAGAGCTGAGTTCAAATCCAGCCTCAAACACTTAATAATAATTATATGGTCCTGGATAAGTCACTTAATTCTATTTACCTCAGCATCCACATCTATAAAATGAGTTAGAGAAGGAAAAGGCACATCACTGTAACATCTTTCCCAAGAAAACCCCAAATAGGATCATGAAGAGCTGGACATGATTGAAATAGCTGAACAACAAAATGTGCTAACATAGTAATTGAAGAGTGAGTCAAAGAGAGTATCAATGGTTGGAGATTATTCTATTAAAGGAGGTACATTATTAGAATATTTTAGGGCCTTTCTTGAGGTCTAGCTTTGTGATAGTCATAGTGTTGAAGCAGGTGGAGGACGTACTCCCCAACAAATATTGCCGCTTCCTCTCTGTTGATATGATGAATGTGTATGGAGTGGGGAATGAAAGGAAAGAGAGATGATGGGCAAGAGAAGAGAAGAGAAATGTAGAAAATGTAGACACCCCCTCACCTGAGAGCAATTCTTTTTTGAATATGGGATCTGAGTTGATGCACTGTTTGACTGAGAAACTAAATAAATTTCTTCCACTATTCAAATCCTTTAGGGAGTGATGTTAGCTTGTTTGTTTAGTTGATTACACAATTCCCTTTTTGACCTATTTAAAGATGGATTTTGATGTGATAGGGAGATCAAAAGGCATTTACAGTCTTGTTTACACATTAAAAAACAAAACCAAACCAACTAGGTGGCACAGTATATAGAGTGCTGAGTCAGGAAGATTTATATTCTCTGAGTTTAAAGCTGGTCTCAAACATTTACTACCTATGAAACCCCAGGCAATTTACTTAACCCTGTTTGTCTCAGTTTCCTCAACTGCAAAATGAGCTGAAGAAGGAAATGGCAAACCACTTTATATCACTGCCAAAAAAAAATCCCAAAGGGTCACCAAGAGTTGGATATGATGGAAATGTCTGAAAAAATATATTTGTTGATTGATTATGATGGTAGTTTGAAATTCCTTTTCTAATACTTTTTTTTCAGACTTTATATAATGCTTACAATTGATTCCCCCATTGCATTCTTCAGAGTCCCCTTATTCCAATGTTATACTAATCCTCAAGGCTCAGCATAATTAATCTTCTTGTAGAAGGAGTTTAGCGGACACAACCCAGCATCTTGCTATTCTTCTGCATAACTTATTATTGGTTTCATTGAAGGTTTGGGATTGGAGAAGACTAAAGAAAAGAACTATTCCATCATTTTGCCAATCACATGATCTACTTTTTCTATATATTTTTATAACCAGTAGAAAATATTTTTATGCTTATTTCTTTATAATATAGTTTAAGATCTCATAGTTCTGATTTTCCCCCTTTCCCCCTTTTTCATTTGTTTCCTTGAAACTTTAGATGTGTTCTTCCTCAAAATGAGTTTTCTCCTTTTTGTTTAATTTTATGAATTTAATTTGGTAGTTTCAGTGGTATAGAACAAAATTTATTATTGAATTTAAGTGGAATAAATTTTAGTATATTAACATGAATCAAAATGAACAATTATTTTTCTCTTTTTGCTTCTATAGAAAGCATTTTGTAGTGTATACTTCAACATTTCTTTGTACTTAAATAATCAGTTTATGCATGATGCAGTGAAATCAAAAAGGAATTTCTCTATCTCTATTGAATTTTTAAGTGTAGATAAGACAGTTGCTAGCACATAGATGCTACTCAACAAATATTAGATGCATTGAATTCATAAAAAATTAATTTTAGTGTTTAAATTATAATTGTACTACTTTACTAAAGCAATTGATGGCTTTGACTAATATTTTCTACCAGTCTTTGGGTTAAGTAATTATCATGTTAAAAAATTATTAGATTCACAGTATAAATTCTACTTGGTCACACTGAAATATTTTTGGAATTGATTACAATAGCCTTTTTGCTAGTGCTTTCTTTAATGTTTTTGCTTCAATATTTCAATGGTATCGTTCCTTTTCTTCTTCTACTTTGTGTCCTTACTATGTATATCTGAAATTATATTTGCATCATGAAAGGGTAGTGATAGTTTCTTTGTTCTCTGTTAATATGAAAAATTGTTGTAAGATGGGGTTTAATTGTTTTTTTTTTCAAAGTTTGATAGAAAAGCTTTATAAATCCATTTGGACCTTTATAAATCCATTTCTCCTCTGGATATTCATCATGACTAACTCAACTATTGTTTGTGGAATAGGATAATTTAAATAGTCTATTTCTGTTTATCTGGGCATTTTATATTTTGTAATCATTCATACATTTCATTTATTGTTTCCATATTTTACATATACTCACATACAGCAATTTCTAATATTTTCTCTTATAGCCTATTAATTTATTGTAGTAATTCTCCCTTTTCATTTTCATTTTTGCTCACTTTATTTTCTTCTCTTAGTTTTAAAAATAAAATTAACTGATTTTCTTTGAATGTCCTTTCAAGATACCAATTCCTTTTTGTTGATCATTTCAATAGATTTTTTTGGCATCCAATTCAAACTCTTATTTTTATTTTTGTGCAAGCTTGGCATGATCAAGTTGAATTTTTAGTATTTTTTAAAATCTTATACTTATTTCATTATTATGCTCACTCATTTGTTATTACATATTTAAAAATGTCTTTTTATTCAAAAATTGCTTTAACAGAATTATTGTTTATGTTACTTTGTTATCATTTTATTTAGCATAATGATTTATTGTATCTCTCTTTTGTACTTGACCCATTAATTTTTTAGGGTAATACAATGAAGCATGGATTCTTTCTTTATTTTGCCCTTATTGATTCTCATTTATTATATAAATGACACATTTAAAATTTTTTAGTATTTATGCATTTGTTTATGAATTCATGATATTCTAAATTCTAATGGTATAATATTGAAAGTTTCTATAATTGTCAAAGATCTATTATATTCAATTTTTTAAAAATCTCAGAGAATCCTTAGCTTTTTTCTTCTTTATATTGTTGTTATATTTGTCTACATCTGACCTCATAGAAGTTTCTAAAGGTTGATTTTCATCATCTAGATTTTTCTGTGTTCTTGACTGTAACTTTATGTATCTTTGTTTGAAGTGTTTGCCTTATAAATAATCAAATCTTGTCTTGAGATTCTTTTTTTAATAATTATTTTTTCTCAGTTTTTCCCCTTTGTGGGAGAATTGATCCCATTTATATTCTTGTCTATAATTATTGCATATATTGTCTATCCTAGATAAGAATGATGTTAATGAGATCCCCATAATCAACAGGAGTGCCTGTATGCTTTGTGCCATGCACTGTTTTAGGTAGTAGGGATGCAAAGTCAAAGATGATATAATCATTGTCCTCAAGGGACTTTATTCTACAGGAGAAAATAATATATAAAATTAGGCACTGGTTTTAGACATGGTGAATGTGAAGTAAACGTTAAAATAACAACAACAATATGCATAAATATACATACAATAAGTAAATATAAAATATATACAAAATGAAATCCTGAGATTCCACTTAGAAGAAAGAGTAAATTCTTTTATATACCCTCTTCCTTTTTATGGTATTTCTTTCTCACTCTTCCTCTTTGTTTCTTTGCTTCCTTTTCAGGGCTTTTATCATCTTAATTCCAAATTTTCTAAGAAATTTTGTTTCTTTTTTATTATAGCTTTTTATTGACAAAACTTATGCATAAGTAATTTTTCAACACTCACCCTTGCAAAAATTTCTGTTCCAACTATTTCCCTCCTTCCCTCTACTCCCTCCCCTAGATGGCAGGTACTCCCATACATGTTTAATATGTTAAAGTATATGTTAAATGCGATATGTATACATATTTATACAGTTATCTTGTTGCCCAAGAAAAAATCGGATTTAAAAAGAAGGTAAAAATAACCTGGGAAGAAAAACAAAAATGCAAACAAACAATAATAGAAAGAATGTAAATGCTATGTTGTGATCCGTACTCATTTCCCAGTGTTCTTTTGCTGGATGTAGCTAGTTCTGTTCATTACTGATCAATTGGAACTGATTTGGATCCTCTCATTGTTGAAGAGAGCCACTTCCATAAGAATACATCCTCAGATAGTATCATTGTTGAAGTGTATAATAATCTCCTGTTCTGCTCATTTCACTTAGCATCAACTCATATAAGTCTCTCCAAGTCTCTCTGTATTCATTCTGCTGGTCATTTCTTACGAACAATAATATTCCATAACATTCATATGCCATAATTTTCTCAGCCATTCTCCAATTAATGGGAATCCATTCAATTTCCAGCTTCTAGCCACTAAAAAAAGGGCTGCCACAAACATTTTTGTACATACAGGTCCCTTTCCCTTCTTTAATATCTCTTTGGGATATAAACCCAGTAGCAACACCGCTGTATCAAAGGTATGCAGAGTCTGATAACTTTTTGAGTATAGTTCCAAATTTCTCTCCAAAATGGTTGGATCTATTCACAATTCCACCAACAATGTATCAGTGTCCCGGTTTTCCCACATCCCCTCCAACATTTGTCATTATCTTTTCCTGTCATCTTAGCCAATCTGACAGGTATATAATGTTATTTCAGAGTTGTCTTATTTTGCATTTCTCTGATAGTTTCAATTTCATCACTAGAAAATTGTCTGTTCATATCCTTTGACTATTTATGAATTAGAGAATGGTTTGATTTCTACTAAATTAGAGCCAATTCTCCATATATTTTGGAACTGAGGCCTTTGTCAGGACTTCTAACTGTAAAGGTTTTTGCTCAATTTATTGTTTCTCTTCAAATCTTGTCCTCTTTAGTTTTGTTTGTACAAAAGCTTTTTAACTTGATATAATAAAAATTTTTCTATTTTATGATCAATAATGATCTCTAGCTCTTCTGTGGTCACAAATTCCTTCCTCTTCCACCAGTCTGAGAAGTAAACTATCCTATGTTCTTCTGATTTATTTATAATCTCATTCTTTATGTCTATATCATGAACCCATTTTTTTTTCTTTTTTCTTTCTTTCTTTTTTTTCCTCTGAGGCTGGGGTTAAGTGACTTGCCCAGGGTCACACATCTAGGAAGTGTTAAGTGTCTGAGACCAGATTTGAACTCCAGTCCTCCTGAACTCAAGGCTGGTGCTCTATCCACTGCGCCACCTAGCTGCCCCAACCCATTTTGACCTTATCTTGGTATATAGTGTTAAGTGTGGGTCAGTGCTTAGTTTCTGCCATACTAATTTCACTAATTTCCAATTTTCCCAGAAGTTTTCATCAAATAGTGAATTCTTATCCCAAAAGTTGGGGTCTTTGGGTTTGTAAAACACTAAATTGCTATAGTTATTGACTGTTTTGTCCTGTGAATCTAACCTAAATCTAACACTGATCAACTAGTTTATTTCTTAGCCAATACCAAATGGTTTTAGTGACCACTACTTTATAATATAGTTTTAGATCAGGTACAGCTAGGCCACCTTCATTTGATTTTTTTTTATTAATTTCCTTGAAATTCTTGACCTTTTGTTCTTCCAGATGAATTTTGTGGTTATTTTTTCTAGGTCATTAAAATAGTTTTTTGGGAGTCTGATTGTTAGTGCACTAAATAAATAGATTAGTTTAGGGAGTATTGTCATCTCTATTATATTCACTAGGCCTATCCAAGAGCATTTAATGTCTTTCCAATTATTTAAATCTGACTTTATTTTTTGGCAAGTATTTTGTAGTTTTACTCATATAGTTCCTAACTTTCCCTTGGCATATAGATTCCCAAATGTTTTATATTAACAATTTTCGTTCTTATTTTGAAATATGGTATTTTTTGTTGTTTTGTCTTGTTTTCACTGTAGAATATAAAGAATAAGGTCTCTGGTCTTAAGGTACATAAACTTTAGTCAAGGAAGGGATATGTATGTGAATATATAAAATTGATTCAAGATAATTTGACAAGGTAGTTGTTAGCTACTAGGATGGTCATGAAAAGTTTTATGTTAAGGGTGATGCTAAAGCTAAGACTTGAAGGTAAAGTTTCTGTGAAGTTAATGATTCTCAGATTATTTCTTCATGCTCTGTTTTCCAGGACTAGTTTAAAAAAATACATACACTATATATGTTATTCATTTTTCCATCTCTGTTTTCTTTTGATTTTATACTGATATTCCTTATGTCATCAAACTTTTATGTTTTATTTCTTTCATTTTTTAAAAGATGTTCATGATTTTTCTAAGGTTTCCAAGTTTTCCTTCTATTAGGCTTATTTTTCTTTTCGGCATTTTAACTGGGGTTCTAATTTTACTTCTTACTTTTTTTTTGTTCATTAATTAGGCCTTCCAATTACTACTGGAATACAAATTTCTGTTTCTACCAGTCAGATAATTTGTGGCTTTTACCATTGATGCACATATCTCAAGGTCATTGGTTTAAAAACAATTTACAATCAAATAAGGATTATTAATTTGTAATATGTTTAATCAAATGAAAGAGAATAGAAGTGAAAGCATAACTCACAAGTGATATATACATATATTCTATTTAATCTCTGGACCCAGTTATTCTCCAAAGCAGATACTTTCCTTACCACTTCAACTCAAAGGGATTATTGCCAGTTTCAAGGCCTGGGTCAAAAGAGAGTAGAGATCAATAACTATTATTCCTCCCAGTAAAACTGAAGCTGATTGTATGTGGTTCACTACCTGTAGAAATGTTAAGTTGTCTTGATTTCAGTTGCATGGGGCAAAGAGATTAGAAACTGAAGTCTGCCATAATTGTTGTCAAAATTCTTAACTTTCTGATATTACATTGTCTTCCCCATTTCTTTCTATTCCTTTATTTCAGAATACAATCTGTAAGGTTACTCCACTTTAAGGTAGCCATTACTTGTTGTCAGAGACTTTTAAAAAAACACATAAAGGGTATCACTAAATTGCCATACGAGTAACAATATTTTTTGTATCATAGAGTTTGTATGGTAGAGGGAACCATAACAACTATTCAGTAATAAGTACATATTGGAGATGTGTAGACATTCCCAGTATATGGACGCTAATATGTGCTTGTTTTAAGCATATTGTATGAATTGTAAATACTTTCATTTGAGTATATTGAGAATAAACCTCATACTTTCTTTTTTTTTTCTTTTTTTTTTTCTTTTTTATTTTATTTTATAATTATAACATTTTTTGACAGTACATATGCATGGGTAATTTTTTACAACATTATCCCTTGCACTTACTTCTATTCAGATTTTTTCCCTTCCTCCCCCAACCCCCTCCCCCAGATGGCAAGCAGTCTTATATATGTTAAATATATTACAGTATAATTTAGATACAATATATGTGTGTAGAACCGAATTTTTTGTTGCACAGGAAGAATTGGATTCAGAAGGTAAAAATAACAGTTTACATTCATTTCCCAGTGTTCCTTTTCTGGATGTAGCTGGTTCTGTCCATCATTAATCAATTGGAATTGGATTAGCTCTTCTCTATGTTGAAGAAATCCACTTCCATCAGCATACATCCTCGTACAGTATCATTGTTGAAGTGTATAATGATCTTCTGGTTCTGCTCGTTTCACTCAGGATCAGTTGATGTAAGTTTCTCCAAGCCTCTCTGTATTTCTCCTGTTGGTCATTTCTTATAGAACAATAATATTCCATAACATTCATATACCATAGTTTACCCAACCATTCTCCAATTGATGGACATCCATTCATCTTCCAGCTTCTAGCCACTATGAAAAGGGCTGCCACAAACATTTTGGCACATACAGGACCCTTTCCCTTCTCTAGTAGTTCCTTGGGGTATAAGCCCAGTAGTAGTATGGCTGGGTCAAAGGGTATGCACATTTTGATAACTTTTTGGGCATAATTCCAGATTGCTCTCCAGAATGGTTGGATTCTTTCACAACTCCACCAACAATGCATCAGTGTCCCAGTTTTCCCACAGCCCCTCCAACATTCATCATTATTTGTTCCTGTCATCTTAGCCAATCTGACAGGTGTGTAATGGTATCTCAGAGTGGTCTTAATTTGCATTTCTCTGATCAATAGTGATTTGGAACACTCTTTCATATGAGTGGAAATAGTTTTAATTTCATCATCTGAAAATTGTCTGTTCATATCCTTTGACCATTTATCAATTGGAGAATGGCTTGATTTCTTATAAATTAAAGTCAATTCTCTGTATATTTTAGAGATGAGGCCTTTATCAGAACCTTTAACTGTAAAAATTTTTTCCCAATTTGTTACTTCCCTTCTAATCTTGTTTGCATTAGTTTTGTTTGTGCAGAAACTTTTTAATTTGGTGTAATCAAAATGTTCTATTTTGTGATCAATAATGGTCTCTAGTTCTCCCTTGGACACAAACTCCTTCCTCCTCCACAAGTCTGAGAGGTAAACCATCCCATGTTCCTCCAATTTATTTATGATTTCGTTCTTTATACCTAAATCTTGTACCCATTTTGATCTAATCTTAGTATGTGGTGTTAAATGTGGGTCCATGCCTAGTTTCTGCCATACTAATTTCCAGTTTTCCCAGCAGTTCTTGTCAAATAATGAATTCTTATCCCAAAATTTGGGATCTTTGGGTTTGTCAAAGATTAGATTGCTATTTTTATTCACTATCTTGTCCTGTGAACCTAACCTATGCCACTGATCAACTAGTCTATTTCTTAGCCAATACCAAATGGTTTTGGTGACTGTTGCTTTATAATATAGCTTTAAATCAGGTACACTTAGACCACCTTCCTCTGACTTTTTTTTCATTAGTTCCCTTGCAATTCTCGACCTTTTATTCTTCCATATGAATTTTGTTGTTATTTTTTCTAGGTCATTAAAATAGTTTCTTGGGAGTCTGATTGGTATAGCACTAAATAAATAGATTAGTTTGGGGAGTATTGTCATCTTTATTATATTCGCTCGGCCTATCCAAGAACATTGAATGTCTTTCCAATTATTTAAATCTGACTTTATTTTTGTGGCAAGTGTTTTGTAATTTTGCTCATATAATTCCTGACTCTCCTTTGGTAGATATATTCCCAAATATTTGATACTATCGACTGTTATTTTGAATGGAATTTCTCTTTGTATCTCTTGCTGTTGGATTGTGTTAGTAATGTATAAAAATCCTGAGGATTTATGTGGATTTATTTTGTATCCT
The DNA here is from genome assembly GCF_048593235.1 of Sminthopsis crassicaudata. Taxonomy (NCBI): domain Eukaryota; kingdom Metazoa; phylum Chordata; class Mammalia; order Dasyuromorphia; family Dasyuridae; genus Sminthopsis; species Sminthopsis crassicaudata. The sequence continues at coordinate 219,652,914 of NC_133618.1, forward strand.
TCGACTTTGCTAAAATTCTGAATTATTTCTAAACCTCATACTTTCTATTAACATTTGCTGCCATCTTGTGCCAGAAAAATCAGTTTTGTACTAGTTCTAGTGTTCTTTCTTGATTCAAATATACAAAACTATTCATAAGAACTTTCAAGTCTGTAAAGTAAAATGCCTCCAGCAACATGAACTGTTTCCTGTTACTATGGATGGAATTATGTTTTCATATAGTACTCCATCAAAAAACTCCAACTGCTGCCATTCATCAAATAATAAGGTGCTATCTAAGTAATGAAATCTGAATCCCTTGAGAGCATACCCTTGCTTTTTTAGTCTTAATTACTTCTATAGCCCTTCACATGAAAAGCAATGTGGTGTAGTAGATAGGGAGCTGGCCTAGAAGCTAGAATTAAGGTCTGCTTCTGTAATATATTGGTAATGTGACACCGTGAAGGTCACAGCCTCTCAGTGATATCCAATCTTATTTTTGAGATGTAGCACAGAGTAGGAGAAAGAGTCCTGGCTATAGAGCCAAGAAATACTGGGCTTGAATTCTGCCTAAAATAATTACTATTTATGTTATCTTGGACAGGTCATATAGTCTATGTGGGACTAAGGTCTCTCATTAATAAAATTAAGATCTGAGAGTGAAAAACCTTCAAGATCTTTTCTCAATCTAAATCTATGATACAAGAAGAAATAAATCAATAATGATTGGTTTGGTGCAATACAGTCATTTTTAATAGATGCCAGACTCTCTGGTGGAAGTCCCAGTCTCTCAGCTCTATTTTCATGTGATAGATAGATTGCATCAACTTTTATCATCATATTTTTTGATTAATATGATCTATAGAATAGGCCATCTGCATCCTGTCTTTTCTGTCCAGTAGTTCATGATCTATTCATAGTTGGTATTTATCCATCTCTGCCAGAAGCATCTAATCTAATGCTAGACAGAATACAAATTAATGGATGTTTTTGTCAGTCTACAGATGAAATTGAGTTTCATACATATGAACTCAGTGACAGTATACTTTAAAGCCAAGAAGTCCAATTTGGGCTAATTAACTTTATTGCTGATGAATTCTGTATTGGAAAATATAGTAGGTTTGTGATTGTTGTAATTGTTCTGTTTGAACCTGCATGAATAAAACTTGGATGACTTACAAAGAGGCAAGATCTTATAAGATCATTTTTTTGGAAGGTATTGGCCAGAACATTCAGACCAGTTTACTTCCTTTTGGTTCTTCTTAACTATACACTTACAAGTGAAATGATTAAGTAGCTACGTAATGATAGCAAACTCACACATTTTTTTAACAGTAGTTTTCAAATACCAGAAAAGTCCTGGCACCAGAAGTATGTCTTCCTCAGGAAGACTTCATCTCAGTCATCAATTTCTCTGTTATATAGTATTAGTCTAAGATAGCTTTCTGTCTCTTCCTTTTATCTATCTATATGTCTGTCTGTCTTTATCTATCATCTATCTGTCTGTTTATATCTGTTTGCTTTCCTGCCTACCTATCTCCCTATAGGTCATCTCTCTTAACTTTATATTTTGTTACATAACTCTTTGTAAATTTAATTATATTTTTCATAGTTACTTTAAATGGAATTTTAATGTAAGTATAATTGCACTGGGCAGTGAGGTGGTATAGTGGATAGATTATTGGGCCTGAAGTCAGAAAGACTCATTTTGATGAGTTCAAATCTAGCTTCAGACATTTACTAGTTGTTCAATCCTGTGTAGGTAACTAATGGTTTGCCTCAGTTTCCTCATCTGTAAAATGAGCCGAGGAAGAAATTGGCAAATCACTTTAGTGTCTGTCAAATTGAGTAATGAAGAGTCAGACACAATTAAAATTGCTGAACAACAATAATTTTCCTCTTACAGGGAAAAATCATTATCTTAATTGAGGATTTTAGTTTATATCAAAAGTTGGAAGCTAAGAGAAGGTCCATAATCATTTATCCATTTGAGCCCTATTTAACATCTTATATGAGACTAAGCTATCCATCTTGTGAAATCAGCAGAAAGCAGGATAATGACATCATCAGAAAACATCAGTAGCCCTGTTGCATTAGAATTGAGAGATAGACTAATCACATGTATTCTTCACAAGTGTTTTCAGGGTATGTTTTATCTTTTAACTGCTGCAATATATATTTCTGGCAGAACATGTCCTAGGTTTGTGGGAGAAATGTTATATTGCTACTTAACATCATTTCATCAAATTCTTTTGTTGCAAACTGGTTGTATCCTCTGACTAATCAGTAAAAATAGACATATCAATAGGAATTAATGTTTTGTGAATAGACAGGGGTCCAAAGATTACTTTGTTCCTGTAGTGCCTTTTCTGGGGACCTCATGTACAAGAAGGGGTTCCCCTAGATGCTATATGTTGATATATAATTCTCAACTAATTTGAACATCTCAGCCCCTGTTCCCACAATTTGACCTTAATAACTTATTCAATTTCATTTACCCTCAAAACACCAAAACTTAAAATATATTTTTAAGTATTTATTAACAATTAAGGAAAAGTTGTTGCTAGGCCTACACAGCTTCTGTGAGAGCCAACCACTTTAGTAAAACTGAATAAATGGAGTTATACCTGAAGTTCCCTTCTACTCTGACTAATAACTTATTTTTTACAAGATTATATGGAAAACCACACTATTACTTTGTAAGTAACCACAGCCTATTTTCATAAGACTATTATTTAATTTATTAGTCTTGCATTATGTGACTTATACTTACCTCAACATATGCTTATGTGCTTTTTTTTTTTTTCTAAGATGAGGTTTGAGTACCTGGCTTTACTCAGGGAAAAAGCAGATAGGACAGAGTTGCCCTGCAAAAGTGCAATCCATGATTAACTTCAGAGCTTTCAAAAGAGCCTTCTCCTTTTTCAGGCCAAAGAGCCCTGCCTTGCAAAAGGTCAAGACTGACATTTCTTCCACTTATTCCAATTGTCACATACTCAGTCCTACTCCCTTAGGATAGCTTAAAGATCTTAGACTAAAGGAGAGGGTTGAGAGTGGAGAGATGAGTCTTGTACTTCTATTTTTTTCTGAGTGATATGTGCAAGGTCCTTCTCTTATTAAAGAGAGGGCCTTTTAAAGGCCAAAGCCAAGACCTTTCCTTACACTCCCATCCCCAACTACTTCCCAGGCATGTGTAAGAATCAAATCAAATAAAAAACTGTCTAGCACATGGAAGGTACTTAATGAATGTTTGTTTCTTTCAATGATTTCTAGTCTCCTCCCCCAAAGTGATTCCTTTTCAGGAGAGTTCAATTAAAACTACACACTCATTCTAATTTCTACAAGTTCCCACCTTCCTAACATGACTAATAATTTATAGATGATTCTTGGGGTCTAGTCAAGATTCCTTGATCTATACCCAAACAAAAATTTGAACATTCTAGTTCAAAAGCCTTTTTGTAATTAGTCTAAACTCATTTAAATGGTTGATTGATTTGTTCTTACCTAGTTAAGCTCTCAAAGCTAAAATGACGTAGGGAATACATTAGGGAGAAAGAGCTAACTGTTGGACATGGAAAGAGATCCTGAAAAGTCTCATGGAGGGAGGGAGGGAGAATTTGAGATGGACTTTGAAGAAAGCACATAAAAAACAAGGTTAGGAAAGAATGTCTTTCAGGCAAGGCCATAGGGTAGACTGTATTAAGTTAGAGGAAAGGGAGATAGAATGTGTATATGAGGAGAAAAAGTGGACAATATGTCTTGACTATTGAGTGAATATATGAGCATGATGTATACAATCCCTAGAAAGGTTGGCTAGACTTAGATTGCAAAGGGCTTAAAATGTCAAACGAAGGAATTTGGTTTGAATCAGAGAGGTGTTAGGAAGTTACTGAAGCTTCTTGAGCAGGGTAAGGACATGGTTAGATATGTGCTTTAGGAAAATCACTTTTGCAACCTTATGGAGGATTGATTACAGAGGGGAGATTTGAGTTAGGGTGACCCATTAAAAGACTAGTGCAATAATCTAGTTTGATTTGAATGATGATAAGGATCTGAGTTAACATAGTAGCCATGAAAGTGTAAAAAATGGCATAGATACAGAATTTATTGTGGATGTGGGATAATGATTAAAACTAGCATTTATATAACAAGGTTTGCAAAGTGTCTTCTCATTTGATTCTCACAACAACAACCTTTTATGTTTATTCTCATAACAACTAATACTAGTATGATCCCCATTTCACAGATGAGGAAAATGAAATGAAGAGAAGCTAAATAATTTGCCTAGAATCACACAGTTATTTAGTGTTAGAAGTCTTGATTCAACACCAGAGTTCTTGAGATTGACAAAATTTAAACAAATTATTGACTATGTGGAGAAAAAAGGAGGAGAATCAATGATAACCCCAAGAATGTAGATTTTGAACCCTAGAACTATCATCTTTCTTCCTTTTATAGTGAGATACAGGAAAATGATTTTAGATCCATCATCTACTTAGTTAAGCTTCCACACTTCCTCACTTACAATCAGTGATGATTACCTTTTTTTTTTTTTTTTTTTTTTTTTTTTTTTTAACTTCTGGTCAAAGATCAGGAAGACCTGAGGTTGAATCATGCCTCATACATTTTCTAAATATGTGACATGAGGTAAGTCATTTAACTTCTCTTTAAAAATGGGAATAATAATATCCTCAAAAATTGTTATGACAACAAAAAGATTGCTCATAAAATGATTTACAAAATTAAATCACTATAAAACATTTTGTTATTATGATTTTATAAATGGGGAATTTGCAATTTAATCTAATCAGTCAAAACTTTTTATCATTCAAATTTCTATAAAACAGTAATTCATCCTTTAAGTCTTTTGTACAATAGTCCCAATTTCTCTTTTCTCCTTTCTTTAATATTCATTTCTCAATATAAACCAGGCCGCACTTTCTCCTTTCCCAACAGTCCTTCATTTCTGTAGTAACTCATTTAGTCAAAAACCTCTGAGCTGTCCCAGGGGAGTAGGATTGAGTATACCACAATGGGGATAAGTGGAAGAAATGTGAAGAGTCAGAGCCCTGCTCTCTTGCCAGGCAGGGCTCGTTGACCTGCCGAAGGAGAGGGATCTTCTGAGAACTCTTTATTCACCCATGGATTGTAGTTTTGCAGGGCAATGCTGTCCTATCTGTTTTTTTTTCTCTTTCCATGATCCTCTCTATAATCTGCACTCATCTTTTCCAGAAATTTAGGATACTAGGCTTCCAGAAAAGCATTAGTCAAGAGTAACCAACTAAAATTATCAGAGTCTATGGTATTCTCATCTTCACCCAGGGTCAATCCTTCTATACACCTCCCTGCATTCATTTTCCCTAAATCTTGCTTATCATCCTCATTTATTTTATTCTTCCTTAACCTCCTTTTCATGTGCCTATCTTGTCATTTCTTTCTATGCTCCATTATTCCCCTCCACACACATATATCTGCTGGTGTAATACAGATGCATTCTATATATTCAGAATTTTTTTGGGAAAGTTGGTGCAGTTGAGAAGATTTGGATTTGCTTTCTGGGAACTCATTGGCTATCATATCTGATATATATATGGAGATGTTCTTGAAAACTTTATTCTTAGCTCAGCTAAATCACCTTAAAGGAAGCTGATGTGTCCTTTATCCCATTCCTAGAGGATCCTTAATCTTCATTATAGGTTGACTTTCTCAGCAGAAGATAATCCTATAGACCTGAATATATTTGCTGTATTCCTACAAGACTCAAAAAGTTGGGGTTTGTGCATAAAAACCATTCAGCTAGAATCAGATCTGATCAGCAGAACTCTTAAAAGGTAAGTATGTAAATTAGAACAAATATCCAGTTTCCTACTTAATTTTCTGCTTAGGTCATTTTATACTATGGGTTCAGGTCACCAAGATGGTAGTAAATATGCCTGAAAGAAATCACTGTGGAAGGAGGACGAGTTCTTAACAAGAGAAATCACTACTTTTTTGTAAGGTCTTTGAAAAAAGAATGTAGGTTGGCGAGAAATATGGACAGAGAAAAAGCTTTTCATTTGTGAATGAGATGGTAAGGAAAAAGCTACGAGCCCAAGAACTTGAGGGGCCAGTTGTTGTTGCTGTTTTTTTTTTTTTTTTACTACATGGTCATAGTTCAATGTCTTTAATTTCATTCAATCAACTGTTTGACTAGAATTTCAGGCACAATTGAATATGTAGTTTCAGAATTGGAAGGAACTTCTAAAATTATTTAATCCTTTTAATGGGTCTTTTCTCCTGCAGAAGGAATAATTTCATTTTGTAAAAACTAAAGAAAAAAGGAAACAAAATGTTTCACAGTGAAAAAAAAAGATAAATTTCAAGTTAAAGGGCTATAAATTCAAATTCTGGCTTTGCTACTTGCTATCTATATGACCTTGAAAACATCAATTAACCTTCCAGAAGTTCAGTTTTCTGATCTGTAAAATAAGGGTTTGGCCTCTTGAGTTCTTTCCTAGCTCTAGACCCATGATCCTGTAAGTACTATTGTGTTGGAGAGAAAAGTATGGAACTACAGAAATGAATGCAGAAAATGAAAAGCTCATTGTAATCTGATATCATTGGAAAATATTTCAGGGATTTGGCAGGACCAAAGTTAGACCCTGTAAGATGGATTGGACTTATGTTGGTGCAGGAGCAGAGGACAGTTTGGCTAGGGAAATACATTAAGGAAACTGGTCTGATGGTCTCTAAAGATGTCGAATTAAATTGACAAAATGGTACTCATTCATAGAAGTTCCCATGGATGTACAGTGAAAAAGTTTAGGCTAAATCTCAAAGACAGAAATTAACAAAACTAATTAATATTTATATGGCACTTTATATGTGAAAAGTGTCTTCGTTATATAAGTTCCATGGAAAGATATAGGACAAGTTTCATTATCCCCATTTAAAAGTAGAGAACTGATATTTAGGGATGTTTAGTGACTTGGCTTTAATTCTACAACTAAGTATAAAATCTGGTAAATACTTTCAGATGCAATAAGTTTACAGAGGAGAAACAAAGTGAAGGGTTAATTTTGTTGTAATTGTGACAAAACACTAGACTCAGTCTACCTACTTTTATAATTAATTGTAAGACCTTAAATTGTGACCCAGAAATATATATTTGTTTCTTCATCTTTCTCATATGACTATCCAGCACTAAAGCACTGATTGCCACTTTCTCTCTAATTAATTAGCTTGAATATGTAATTATTATCCATTCACTCACTCAATCATAAATCACTTATTAATTGAACTCTCCTTGAATATACAAGTCCTAGGTATTTTTTTAAATCACTCCCAATTCTAGAGAATCTGGAATATTCTTGGAACCCCTCTTTTAGCTTCACCTATTACATTTCATTCCTGCTTGGTTTATTTTATTACATGCAATTTTCCTTCCTTTATTTTGGTCTTTAGTTAATGTGCTACCATCCTATTTTTTATTATTCATTATTTTGCAGTTCTCACTTCCAACACAGCTCTAAAATTTAATGACTTAAATTCCTTTCATTATGCATTACAAATTAACATAGCCATCAAGCATATTTGTACCAAGATGAATGTAATCCCTTTTTCTGCATATCTCTAATAACTTAGTTTGACCCATTTGTGAAACATCACATATTGTCTGGATTGTACTTATTTGTATAAATATTACTAACAGTGACAATGAAATACAGAAACATATTCAGAGGAGGGAGGTTGGAATGGAAGAAACATAAAAAAAATCATGTCATTATGAAAAATAGAAAAAGAAATGAGAGTAATTAACATGGAAAAAAGAGGCTCTAAGGCCTCTGTAGTTTTGATTGCTGACTTAAAATATTTGAATAGCTGACATGTGAAAAAGATTTTATTCTATTTAGTTTCAGAGAACAAAGCTAGAACCACTGGTAATAAACAAACGAATGGATGTATGGATAAACAAATACTTTTAAAAATATGGAAACAGACCAATCTGGCTTCAAGGCTGAGTTCTGTCATAACTTGCCCCATGGGTGAGCTTGGGCAATTTCTCTGGAAGCAGTTTAGTCATCTTTAAGGTAGAAAGGTTGAGATAAAATATTTTAAAGAGGTTTTTTTTTCATGTTTAAGATTATATGAAGTTTCAGGAAGACAAATTTACAAGTACTGTTAAAAAAAGACCTTACCAGATAGAACTATTTTCTTTTCCCACCAAATTCATACTCTATGAGATAAAACATTTTCTGTCCCAGTTAAATCCTTTAAGGACAAGAATTGTGTTTTGTATATCTTTATTACCTTTCAGATCGTATAACATGTTATCTTATACCTGGTAGGTTTTTACTAAATATTTGAATAGATAAATACATAACTATAGAAGATAAAGAGGTTGAAATTCTGTCAGCAAAAATATTCTGTTTAAGAATAATACATTTGCAAAGACTTCATGTAGAGTAGATTGAAGCAGAAATGGACTAGAGAAAATGAGGTCAATTAGTAAGCTCTTACAAGTATATAGGTTTAAAGAGTTATAGAACCAGATAAAAGTTTTGATCACAGAACTGGCATGGGGAGAGAAAATGTAGGCTCTATCACTAGGATGAATTGACAGAATATAAAGAATAATTGAATATAACTGAAGGAGAGACACAGATACTGAAGATAAGTTCAGAGGGATTTCTTAACTTTGGGTCTGTGAACTTTAAATAAATGATAATTATATTTCAAATATTACTATTATTATAATTCAAATATTATTATTATATTTACCAACTAATCTTCATTGCTTTAATTATTTGATCAATGAATATATTTTCAGATGGAGATTGTCAATTTGTGTTTATCTCAAAAAAAATTGTCATTTATTTTCTCTTGACAATTAATGATTGGCCATTATTCTTAGAAATTTATGTCATTTATCTAATTAAAATAAAAACAGAATTGTAAGGAAAAGAAAAGTGACAAAAATATTGTTCCAAAAGAAGGCACCAAAATTAAAGACTATTGACCACCAATATAGCTATTCCATAAGGTAGAAGCAATAGGAATCAATATCTGATCAATAATACCATTAAGATTAAAAAGGAGGTTGCCAATTATCTAACTGAGTTTTTCTTCTGCTTGATCACTCCTGCTTCATCCAACCTTGAGGAGACCTTCCCAGAAGAGTCATCAAAGGCACCAGAATCTCCCACCTATCTCCTCAGAGAGTAGTGTCCACACAACTAAACTGAGAGTAAGACCTATATAATTTTCTTTAGATTAATTTTGTAGCACTTGCACTGAAATTAAAGACACTTAATTAAAATTGTAAAAAAAATCTTGGAAAAGTTAGATTTCTATGGCAAAAACTGAGATTAGATTAACATTTCATATCATATATATCATGATAAATTCAAATAGATCAATGCTCTATTAAAAAAAACACTACAACTTTTTAAATGGGGTGATACATCTATCACAATTTAGTAGAGAATGAAAATAATCTTTTGTTCATTTCTTATCTACTCAGGCAGCATAGTAAATGGAAACCCCAGAAGATTTGATATTTACTTTGTGATTTTGGGCAAGTTGATCAATCTCTCTCTTCCCATATCTGTAAAATAATAAAGTTGGGATTGGAAAAGATAACATCTAAAGTGCCTTCTAGGTCTATGATTTTATCCTCTGAACAAACAGAATAAATGTTGAGACAAAATAGAGGGAACAATTTTTAAAATATTAAAAAAAATATTTGGGAACTGGGTAGATAGCAACAATTACCTACACTAAGGTGAGAACAATGGAAATAAAGGAGAAGACAAAAGATATATTAAAAATTGAATCAAAAGTAATTAATAATTGATTGCATTTCAGAGGTAAAGAAAAAGTAAGAAACAATGATAACACCAAGAGTTCAAATATAGTAATCTAAGTGAAAGAACAATGGGCTAATGGTTGACTGAATATTGGAAGGTGATCATAGGTAGTGGACGGAGGAAGAAGACAAACTATTAAGGGAGGAAGATGAATGGTTAGAGAAATATAAGATGAAACAAGAGTATTTAGGACCATGAAAATGAAAGGAGGGATAATCAATAGAGTCTAACAGAGAGATAATGGGAAAAGAAGACTGAGAAAAACCTGAGTTTTGGCTATGATGTCATTTAGAGCACAGTTTTCATAGTGATGGGATCATTACAATCGGCCAATTAAAAACAATTATTAAAATTTTAATATCTGGGGCAACTAGGTGGTGCAATGGATAGAGTAGTAGTCTTGAAGTTAGAAGGACCTGAGTTCAAATCTGGCCTCAGACACTTAACACTTCCTAGTTATGTGACCCTGGGCAAGTCACTTAACCCCACTTGCCTCAGCAAAAAAAAAAAAAAAAAAAAAATTAATATCTGCTAGACACTGGACTAGCTGACAAGAATGCAAAGACAAAATGAACATACAATTGCCCTAAATAAGTCTACATTTTTATGGAAGAAACCCCTGCTTATTTAAAAAATATTCTATATAAATTTAATAAAACTGAGGATTTTGTTCAGTAGGGAAAGGTACTAGAAAATGGGAGAATTAGGAGAAATTTCTTACAAAAAAGTGTGTTTTTGTTTGTTAGTTTTTGAGTCTGGGTCTCCTAACTCAGGAGATTTGATCAACATTGGGCTTTGACCTTATGTATTTTCAAGCTATGTTGGTTCACATTCTCTCCTCCATTCCTTCTTAGGTAGCCTGGTGGCACTCATCCCAAGAACTAATCATATAAGTGCCTGACTTAGAGGAGGCACCCAATCAGTTTAGCGCATTGTGGCTCAAAACTCCCAAACCTAATGAAACACAGCCTTGACCTTTCCAGTATTAAGGACTGCAGTCATGAGCCAGCAACCCAGGTAGAATGAATGTAGCCTTCAAGCTGAACTTTGAAGATTCTAAGAGGTAGAAATAAGAAGAGCATTCATTCTAACTGTGGAGAATGCCAGGGCCAAAACACAAAGATGGGAGATGGAATGTTGTTTGTAAAGAGATGGGTTGTGAAAGCCTTAAGATGTCACATGGAAGAATTTGTATTTAGTCCTGGAAGTATTAGAGAGTAGCTTGGTTTTACTGAATAAGGGATTAACACCAGAATTATTGAATAGGGTTATTTTCTTGCTTTGTGAAATCCCTTCAGCAGCTAAGTGAAGGATAGAATGAAGAGAATTGATGCATGGAGGTCAATGAGAAAGCAAGCTGTTGCAAGATTCTGGGAATGATGTGGGCTTGAATTAAGGCAGTGACAGTTTGATTAAGAGAAGAGAATGAAATTCTCTTATATATATTATAGAGGAGGTACAGATTTTCTTAGGGTTCTTCCCTGATTCTTGATTTTCTGGAAGAAGGTATCTTGCTATCTCCACCACATTTGTCTTATGCTTCATTAAAGGGAAACAGTCTTTTCCCCCTTTTTTCTTATTTTAAGCCCTCACTTTTTCATTCAAACTCCAAAGTACTCATATCCTATCTATAAACACCCTTCAGCCTTCAACTAAGTTTGAGATGTCCTGAGTTTGACGGATGGTAAAACCCTTGACTTATATTACCACCTCTTCCTAATATGTTCTTCTCTAATTTATTAGCCCAGTAAAAGTCTTCCAGACCCCCATCATTACAATTTTTCAATATCAATATAGTTACATTAGACTTTAAAATAGAAAAAAAAATTTCCACTTGGAGGGTGGAGAATGCTATTCTCACATAGGTTGTTAAGACCCTCTTCTCCAATGAGATTTTATTCCTTCTTCATAAGGTACCATGCACAGTGGAAGCTGGCCAGCACCATGGAATGGAGGAATCACAGTGGGCATGTGAGTGAGTTTGTGCTTCTGGGTTTCCCTGCACCAGCCCCTGTAAGGGCACTGCTATTTGCATTATCTTTGCTGGCCTACCTGTTAGTGCTGACTGAAAACTCCCTCATTATTATAGCTGTGAGAAGCCACAGTACTCTCCACAAACCCATGTACTTTTTCTTGGCCAATATGTCTTTCCTTGAGAATTGGTATGTCACAGTCACCATCCCCAAGATGCTGGCTGGTTTTGCTGCAGTGGAGTCAGGAGCTGGACAGCGCATCTCTTTCTCAGGCTGCATGACACAGCTCTACTTCTTTCTGGGCCTGGGTTGCACTGAGTGCGTCCTCTTGGCTGTCATGGCCTATGATCGCTATGTGGCTATCTGTCACCCTCTCCGCTACCCTGTCATTGTTAGCGGTAGGCTCTGTGTACACTTGGCAGCTGGCTCCTGGGCTGGAGGCTTCGGCATTTCCATGGTCAAAGTCTTTCTCATCTCTCGCCTCTCCTACTGTGGCCCTAACATCATTAATCACTTCTTCTGTGATGTCTCGCCACTACTTAACCTCTCCTGCACAGACATGTCCACAGCTGAGCTCACTGACTTTGTACTGGCCATTTTCATCCTACTGGGTCCCCTCTCTGTCACTGGGGCCTCCTATATAGCCATTGCAGGTGCTGTGGTACGCATTCCCTCAGCTACTGGCCGCCAAAAGGCCTTTTCCACCTGTGCCTCCCATCTCACTGTGGTGATCATTTTCTATGCAGCCAGCATCTTCATTTATGCCCGACCCAAGGCACTGTCAGCTTTTGATACCAACAAGCTGGTCTCTGTGCTCTATGCTGTCATTGTGCCTCTGCTCAATCCCATTATTTACTGTCTACGTAACCGGGAGGTCAAGCAGGCTCTGAGCCAGACCTTGCACCTTCACCGCAACTGGGAAGATAATCCTAGAAAATCTGGTAGGGAGAGGTGAGGCTGGAAAGGAATAGAACATAGAAAAATGATCCAATGTGTTTGCTTATTCACTCTTTATAATAGTGAGTAAAACAAAAAGCTGGGAATGAGTAACCCATTATTAAGGCCTCCTAAACATCATGGACCAAATGAAAGGATTCATGGAGGCAAGATGGTGGCAAAAATTTAATCCTGGTTCACTGTAGTCTAGCACTACAAGTAACATGAAGATCAACATGAAAGTAGTTCAATGATATTTTCCATAAGATGACTAAATGCAGCTTGCATAATAAGCCATGTCCTGGTGGAGAAATAAGGATAAAGGAATAAATGAGAAAATAGAACAACTTATATCAGAAAATTCATGTTCCTAAATGGCTCCTCTATAAAAATTTCTCTTCCCATGTCTATCTGTGTCCTTTTCTTAGGATAAGGGAAGTTGGCAGGAGAGAAGTCATTATGGGAAAAACACAAGACAGATAAATGAATATAACATTCATGATTGTGAAATAATAAATTAATAACTGCCAATCTTTGTGCCCAGAACAAGCGAAAAAAATCTTCAAATTTACTGTATGTGTGTATGTGTGTGTATGAGATAGAGAACCCAAACCAATTCAGCAACTCAAGAATGCTCCTAGATAGCTACTATCAGGAGTAAGGCAAAGCAAATCACAAGAAGGAAGCTACATAGGGTAGTCTTAACTACATATTCTTACTAACAAGATGCTAAACTTGATTCTTGAAACATGAAACTACTACTTTCTCTCATGAACACATGAATCCTGTCAGATTTTCAATGATTTATGCGATGTTAGTTCATTATATCTTCCCAATTCACTCCTTTGGGGTCACATACCCTTGGCTTCTTAAGGTATCAGACCTTTTTGAAATCACACTGTAGCATTCAAAAACACAATTAAAAACCATTTTTCAATCCCGATTTTGTCATCTGTGTCCATAAGTTTGTCCATAATTCTCAGTTTTCTTGTCTGTAAAATGAGGGGGTTGGACTAGATGATATTTCAGGTGATAGCAAATTCTGTAGTTATAGTCCAATGATTCACAATATGTTTGAGGCACAGTAGTCAATGTGGCAGGTCTGGAGTCAGGAAAACTCATTTTTCTGAGTTCAAATTCAACCTCAGATACTTAGTGTCTCAGGCTAGGTAAGTTACTTACTCCTGTTTACCTCAGTTTCCTCATTTGTAAAGTGAGTTGAAGAAGGAAATAGCAAACCAATCCAGTACCTTTGTCAAAAAAAACCCAGCTTGGTCCATGAATAATTAGACATGACTGAAAAAGAACAATGACAAACAAAACAAAACAATGAAAAACTTTCAGTACCTTAAACTGTTATTTAGATGTCAGATATTATTACTCTCCTCTTTTCTGATGGAGTTTTGATAGAAATAGTCCTGACACGACTCTCTATACTGATATTTTTCCTTATTCCATCCTTATCTGGTCCATGGGCATTGACTGCCCCTTGTATGTCATGGGGATTGACTAACCCACAGGGTCCATGAACACTAGTTTTCCCTTATATCTGTGCTCTCAGTTTCAATTATCTAGAAGTCAGTAAATGAATGAAATTGCTGTTTATCTTAGTTGAATGAAAATATTGAGACATAAGCTTTTCCTCTGTAGGCAGACTGAACATATCTTCAATGTAAGTACAGTAGTTTGCAGGACAGTAAAAATGAGATGTGCTTCATTCTGTTCCTTCTCACCTCTATATTGTTGTTATTATAATTAGTGTTACTCCATCATTTCCCCTCCAATCTCCCCTCTTTCTTTTGGTAGAAGCTGTCTCCATCCTTTAACCATAAATAAACACTACACTTGTAATTCTTTAGTAAGATTTATTATATTTTGTTTTGTATCACATTTATGCATATGCCTTATCTCTCCTACTAAACTATATTTTTTCTTTGAAACATATATATCATTATATCCTCAGAGAGGACCATAACAAAGTGCCTGAAATATAGCAGAACTGAGAATTATTTATTGATTTAATGAATGATTTCTTTTTCTAAACCAAAATAGAGCAAGTTATTGCTTGTAGATTATATCAAATGATGAATCTCTAGCCTTCAAAATAATAGAACTACAGATTTTAGATCTACAAGAAGCTTTAGCAATTCTAGTGTATGTAAATATCTTATTGAGTTGTATGGAAGTTATGATTTCCTGGGATTACCCAAATAACTAACACAGGGGTAGGGAGCATTTTGCTATTTCATGTATGTGAGTGTTAGATCCTCTTTTGTCTCTGCCTATCTTGGCATATATATTTCTTAAGATCAAGGACTGTCTTAGGGCTTCTCTTTTTTAATCTCCCAAAGGACTAGACAAAGATTTTGAATAAAGGAGATGAATGACAAATATAATTGAATGCAATAGAATTCATTGTCTATTTCAGAATAATCTACACATGTGACATGACTTTTATTCTACCCTCTTGGGATCAATGAACACACTGGCTAGATAGCACGAATCCGAGCTGTCCTCATTTTTTTTTTTTTGATTCAGGGTAATTTGTCAGCAAAATTGTGAATTGATATTTTCCCGTCCTCATTGTTCAGGACACTTACTGACACAAAGTAGGAATTTAATATTATCATTTTTACTGATTGATTTGTATCAGTCAAGCCTCAGGGATGATGTGCACAATGTGTGTTGGAATAGGGTAGAGCTTTCAAATTTCAACACTGTCCATTCAGTCCTTATAACTAGATTTCCTATCATCAAAAATTTTTATCATTTCTCAGGGCTCTGACCACCTCATGATATATGTGTAATCTTGCTACCTATATCCTTGCTTGATGTGTGGACAACTCTATTTAATTTGTTGTAATCATCTACTTTACACAATGCATGGAAACTGTAGCCCATTTGGTTTGAGAATAACTCTTCCTATTATCCGTGAACTCTGTCCACACAATTCAGTTCATATGGTTCAAGAAGCCATGTAGTCAATGGGCCCTGATCACTCATTGTAGTTTACATAGATTATGCTTCAATCATTAAATCAATAAATAAATATTTATTAAGAGCTGACTTTGTGCCAGGCACTCTCCTAAGTTGTTGTTTGTCCTTCATTCTCAAAATGATATCAGGAAGGCGATGCCATGACTTTCTTTTTTTTTTTTTAATTAATTTTTATAATTATAACATTTTTTGACAGTACATATTCATAGGTAATTTTTTTTACAACATTATCCCTTGTACTCCCTTCTGTTCTGAATTTTTCCCCTCTTTCCCTCCATCCCCTCCCCTAGATGGCAGGCATTCCCATACATATTAAATATCATATAGTATATCCTAGGTACAATATATATGTGCAGAACTGAATTTTGTTGTTGTTGTTGCAAAGGAAGAATTGTATTCAGAAGATAAAAATAATCTGGGAAGAAAAACAAAACAAAACAAAAAGCTCACAGTTTACACTCATTTCCCAGTGTTCCTTTTCTGGATGTAGCTGATTCTGTCTATCATTGATCCATTGGAATTGGATTAGCTCTTCTCTGTGTTGAAGATACCCACTTCCATCAGAATACATCCTCATACAGTATCATTGTTGAAGTGTATAATGATCTCCTAGTTCTGATGCCATGACTTTCAAGTGAATTGTATTTAAATGAGTCAAGTCTGTGCAAGGTCATGAGCCTCATTCTCTACCCTGAAGCTTAAATACAAGGAATACAACAAAACTGAACCAATTCATGCTTTTAGGGAGATTATATTCTAATGAAAGACACAATATAAACATAAAATTATATGCAGAATACATGTAAAATTAAAAGAAGCTATTCCTTAGAACAATGGAGGCCATTCTACCAATTCTAAAGTGTGCCCATGACTAATTAGCCCATTGGATTTGTAGGCATTAATTACCTCGTGCTTTTCATGGGGACTGATGATGGGTCATGAAAGCTAACTGCTCCATTTTATTCACAAACTCTAAGAGGACTGGTTCCCCTGAGGGTTTTCAATTAGATCACCAGGTCCAGCAGATTTTCCTCAAAAGTAACTTGATATTCTTGAAATATTATGATTGCCAAAAGGAGGAGAACTCAAAGAAATCACCAGGCAAAATAGAAGGAGATATCACAACTATCCCAGATTTTTCTTCTTAACTACCATTCATGTAGGGATGAAGAAGAATCAGTTGAAAGAAGAAGAAGATATGGAGATATGGAGGGAAGTATGTGGCAATTACTTAGTTAAGAGTAGAAGATAATTTTTTGTTTGTTCTTTCTATCTGTTATAATCTCTAAATCTTTATCCTAACACCTGAAATTTGTGTGGCAAACTTCATTTTACAATATCTCATTCTAAGAAACATCAGAACTGAAAAATCAGAAGTCATTTAATTTAGACTTTTGACTTCTCTGATAAGAAATCTGAATGTCTTTCCCTCTCCCATCCACCCCCTAAAAAATCATTTGTCCAAAGTTTTAAAGGTCCTTAGTGGCAAGCTCTGGAATTCTTGCCATTTTTTTGACTGCTGATACAGAACTATTTCTATTCTATGATTTTCCCTGGGGTTCCTCCCCTTCAACAACATACTCAGAAATATATTGCTTCAGTTTCCTCCCCTCAATTCTATAAACATTCATTAGGAAAATCCTGCACTACTAACAGTCATTTTATTAACTGAATTGACTCCTTGTTAAATTATCCACAAAAGCAGTTCTAACCTTCTGTCTCCTCAAAGCTCCAACTCTAACAACAGTTACATAACTATATATATATATATATATATATATATATATATATATATATATATACATATATATATATATATATTTGTTTTTTTCTGCCTTGTGGTTTTTCCCTTTTGGTCTTATTCTTCTTTAATAGCACCACTGACTAATGTGGAAATATATGATTATACATGTATAATCCATATCAAATTGCTTGCTGTCTTGAGGAAGAGGGAGAGAAGTATAGGAAGGAGAAAAAAAACTTGAAACTCAGAATCTTTTTTTTTTTTAATTAATTTTTCCAAATTATCCCCTCCCTCCCTCCACTCCCTCCCCCCATGACAATCCCATACATTTTACATGTGTTACAATATAACCTAGATACAATATATGTGTGTAAATATCTTTTTTCTTGTTGCACATTAATTATTAGCTTCCGAAGGTATAAGTAACCTGGGCAGACAGATATTAGTGCTAACAATTTACATTCACTTCCCAGTGTTCCTTCTCTGGGCGTAGTTATTTCTGTCCATCATTGATCAACTGGAAGTGAGTTGGATCTTCTTTATGTTGAAGATTTCCACTTCCATCAGAATACATCCTCATACAGTATTGTTGTTGAAGTGTATAGTGATCTTCTGGTTCTGCTCATTTCACTCAGCAACAGTTGATTTAAGTCTCTCCAAGCCTCTCTGTATTCCTCCTGCTGGTCATTTCTTACAGAGCAATAATATTCCATAACCTTCATATACCACAATTTACCCAACCATTCTCCAATTGATGGACATCCATTCAACTTCCAGTTTCTAGCTACAACAAAAAGAGCTGCCACAAACATTTTGGCACATACAGGTCCCTTTCCACTCTTTAGTATTTCTTTGGGATATAATCCCAATAACAGCAATGCTGGGTCAAAGGGTATGCACAGTTTGATAACTTTTTGGCCATGAAACTCAGAATCTTATAAAACTCAATGTTGAAAACTTTTTTTTTACTTGTAATTGGAAAAAAATCTTAAGTGGGGAAAAAGAATTTACTCAAAAAATAAATGAAGATCAATCTTCTGAGCAAAGAAATAGAAGCAAAATAATATCTGAGTATTATCTTTTCTTTGTCATTTATTATTAGCCATCTTTAAAAATGGTCCTTTTTATTGTTTCTTTGCCAATTTTGAAACCAGCAATAAAAATTGTAACATCACAGGTATTCATATACTTAAATAAATGTATAAGTAACAAATAAATTACAACCCACACATAAATCTGCCTACCAATGCACTCAATATCCATGGGGTAGAGTGAATAAACACCTATAGATAATTAGTATAGAAACATATGTAAAGAAAAGCCATGTTCTAAAATAAGCTATAACTGGAACTCCAACTTTGTTGTCCTCTTTTGGGTTCAGAACCCACACATGGTTCATTAATAAAACTACAGTTATCTTTTTCACATTGAGATTTTTTTCATATCCCGTTTCAATATATCACATTTTGGCATAAGAAACTAATTGGGAATCGGGGGAGTCTTGTGGAAGCCACAAACAGCACATGATCATTTGTCTATGAATCACCAAGATGGCTTAGGCCAGCAAACAACACAGAGCCTATGGCTATATACTAAATCAAATTTTACAATAAAGTACTATAAATACTCCATAAAAGAAAAAGCAAAAAATTAATGTTTCTTCTCTAGTATGAAGGGAAGGCCAAAAAATTTAAGCATATTTTCCATATTGTGAGAGTACTGTGTGCTTAACCTCCACAATGTGCAAGGATTAATAATTTTTGTGTTGAATGAATGCTTCCAAAGTTAAGTTGAGTATATTGTGATTGACTAATACACAATCTTAAACCAGGTGATCTCCGTGACTTTTTTGATGCCCCTTTTCCAAGCTATTTCTTTGCCCAACTAGACTTAATTCTCAATAAATATAGTGTCTATCATCATGCCCAACTTCAAACTGAGCTGATGCAGTTCTGAAACCTATCCCTTTTTCTTTCTGGTTTTATATTCTAAATTCTCTTGATGATTGATAGACAATTGATTACAAAAATTACATTGATCCCATAGTCACAATTCTGGTATTCATATTTCAAACTAAAAATTCTCCACTTCTTTTTTGGCTCCTCTCTCTCTGTTTGTTTGTTTGTTTTTTTGAGAGGCAATTGGGGTTAAGTGTTTGCCCAGTGTCACACAGCTAGTAAGTATTAAGTATATGAGATAAAATTTTAATTCAGGTTTTGTGCTCCAGGTGTTCTATCCACTGCGCTATATAGCTTCCCTCCTCAATTTCTTTCTTATAAACAGATTATTTGAGGATATTATGTTTTTTTAAACTTTCCCCACATATATTTGTCACATTAAAAAATGAGTTAATATTATCTCAAAACTCTGAGATGAACTTCAGTAATTATTTCTCTTTTCTTGCCATGCAAACCTATGTCTCAGAAGAGTGAATTGTCAAGGCATATAGTATTGAGCTATATTGACAAAACCAGCAATGGTTTTGTCAGAAACAGACTTGGGTTCCAGACAAATAAATTGTCCAGGACCATTCTCTTACATATACAAATAAATTGAGTAAAATGTGATGATATTACAGGCCACTTGTGAGGACAATATGAATGGAGATCCAAGGCAAAGCCAATAGACTTTGTATAGAAAATGCCATCTGCATCCAGAAAAAGAACTATGAAGATTGAATGTAAATCAACACATGCTAAGTTCACTACTTTTTTCTGTTTTTATTCCTTTCCATGTTTTTTTCCCTTTTGTTCTGATTTTTCTCTACCAACAGGATTCATAAAGCAATGTGCATTTAAAATTGATTAATTAATTAAAAAGAAAAAAAATGCAAAAAAAAATAGAGAAAAAGGATTGCCTATGGAAGATATCATAAAGATAAAATCAACACAATTTTATAACAATTTGGAAGTGAGTAGGGTAAGAGAAAGGGAAGACAAATATTAGTCTTGGATTTCAAATCTAAATGGTATGAAAAGATTAAATAAATATAAAAGGGAGAAAAAGGGAAAGTTTAAGGTTCAAGATGTTGAGTTCAATTTTGTACATACCGATTTTGAAGTACTGGAGGAAAATATAGGTTAGTACATCTAATAGACAGGTGGAAATGTAAAGCTCTGTAATTAGAACTCAAGGTAAATATTGAAGTTGAATTTACATGTAAGAAAGGGTCAATTGACTTAACATACGTTAAACATTTTGCAAAACTTAAAGTATTATATAAATGTTAGTTGTTATATTGTTATGTATATATTATTAATATTATAATGATGATGATGATGATGATGATGATTTTATAATAATATAAATGGGAAAAATCAGAAAACAATCAGAATTAAATACTGAGAAATAAAAAAAATCCTAAAGAAAAGATATAAAAAGACACTTCCTCCTTTTTTTTTTCAGGGAAATGGGGTTCTGCAGGAAAGGAACATTCCACAGAACATCATTTTAAAAAATGAATTGACTAGTTTTTCTGGATTTTTTCTTCCTCCTCTTTAAAAAATTACTGTATGGCTGGTTGTCTGGGATGAGAGAGAGGGAGAGGAATACAAAGGGGCAACCTAAAAATGAAGAGTAATAATAAGATCTATTTATGAAAATGAATGAAATCTTCCTGAGTTAAGGGATTCTTTTGCTCTTTAACTTATTGCTAAAGATCTGAAAGTATGAGTCTCACAAAGACTAAGGTGAATAGACAGGTGTAAATGTCCCCATCATACAGATGTAGAAACTGAAATTCACAAAAATTAAATGACTTTCTCATGATTACAGGGCTTATAAGTGCTAGAACAAAGAATAGAATTCAGATGCATGGGTTTTTAGTCCTGAATTACTGTAACATGTTGTCCTTTTTTCTCTCTCTATTCATGGTGAACTCTAGGGAGATCTTTCCAGATTCCCTGCCCTTGATGTATCATGATAATTCAATGGTCTTTATGGATCAAGTCTCAGGGGCAAAAGAGACGTTCTAAGATGAATAGAAAAGCCAGACCTACACAGAATATCAGAATTACTGTTGACTTCCATGGGGTCAACCAGCCATAGATTCTCCCTAATATGGGGCTTAAAGATAGGATCACAGCTCAAAATCAGCCCTGGTGAGTCTAAGATAGAGTAGCAATTTCTAATATAGAGAAATCAGTGAAAGAGACAGAAAAGAGAGAGAAAGAGAAGAGAAATGTCAAGAACTAAGAAAAAATGAATAAATTAAAAGAGACCAGTGAGAGGAAATTGAGAGAAAAAACAGTGAGATAAAATCAAATAATCAAGAGAGTGAGAGAAAAGTTTAGAGAGAAATAACAGAAAGAGAAAGAAGAGAGCTGGTTACAGACAGGAACAGAAAGGTACAGCTGCAGAGAAAACATATGTATATACATATACACACACATGCAAACACACACATACATGCACCTGTCCTCACAAATGAAGACATGCAAAGAAACAGATGAAGACAGAGAAAGATACAGACAAACTTAACTTCTCAGTTGGAGTCTACCATTTCGGACTGAAAGTGCATCCATGGAACCCAGAATGGGCAGTTTTTGCCAGGTGACCTCAGCAAAACTGTCAAAGGTAACCTCCCATTGACTTAGCCTTACAGATGATTAATTCTACAGACAGGCATTCAGATAGATACAAATGGTCACAGTCCACATCTTTCATTATTATCTAGGATGTATGTGGAGCTCAAGGATTGAACACTGTTAGTTTTCAGACCATTCCTCTGTCCTCTCCTTTCCCTTCTTCCATCCACCAATAAGGACTATAATAAATTTTTCCTGTGGTGAGGAAGGAATGGTGAAGCACACATAAGCCACATAGTTCATAGCATAACACTAACCATTAGAATAGAGAGTCATCAAGTAGTCAAAAGTTGTATGTATGGACATATACTATTATTTTCTCCCATGGCTCCTCTGAAATCCCTCCTCAGAATAATTAAATGCAAGTTTAATGGTTTTAATTAAATGTAAGAAAATTAGGATATTTTGAAAATAGCCACTCTCAGGGACCACTATCCTCATTCTGTGCCTACTATTTCGCTTGAAATGAAAAAAAAAATTAACCCAATGTTTCCAACCCTTTCATTCAAGCTGATCTATCTTTTCCCCCTACTTGGGACTCTCAGAGCCAAAACATAGACTGTGAAATGGAATAGACTAGGAAGAGAAGTGGGAAATGGAGTCAGAATGATACTCAGGTTTTTAAGCATAGTCTCTGAGCTGGGAGTATGTCAGAGGCCATCCATGTCTGATCCATATCTGAACCATCAACCCCTTTACTTTGCAGAATGAGGAAACTAAAGCCCAGAAAGCTTTACTGATTTTCATATTGTTAGATTTAAATTCTTAAGTCAGTTTTCAAACCCAGATCATCTGATTCCAAAACCAATATTCCTTCAACCATATCAGGCAACCTCCCTTGGTTTCTCCTTCTGGCTTCAGGGTTTTTTTCCTCATTTAAATATACCATTAATATCAGTTCTACTTACCTATATCCCTTTTTTCTATCCCAATCCACTTGGATAGTGTATATACTTTTAGAACCCTATTTTAGTTATTGGTTTTATCTCACCAAGTAACAATGATACTCCTGGACATTATTTGTCTTCTTATGTTGGAATATTGAATTCAACCTGATTCAGAGAGAGAGAGAGAGAGATGCTTATGAATGCATATACATATATAAACATTCAAGTGCTTTAATAGCTTAAGATTTTTAGGACATTTTATACACACATATATATACAGATAGATCAGAATATATATATATCTATGTGTGTATGTGTGTGCCCATATGTATTTATAGAAAGAAATGTATTTATATGGACATGTGTATAAACATGCATGCATACATGCACACATATGTATGTGTATATGTATGTACATAAAGTATTCTGAAAGTCTTAGGGCAAATTTAAACTTTAAATTTCACTAAAACTTTTGTATACTATGCACACATACACAGATATAAACACATATACATACATGTACATATATATTTATGTATCTCCATATGGAGATACATATACAACCATATACACTTGTATATTGTCTATGAATACTTAAAAATGTCATAGCTTTTATTGCTTACTGATTACCTGTTTTGTTTCCTGTAATTTCTGTATTTCTCTGTTGTTCTTCCTATATTTTACCTATTTTTAGAGCACAGTGCAAAAAGCTCTGAAGTTGAGCATAGAGGATCTGAATTCAAATTCTGAATTTGCCATTTACCAATGTAACCTTTGCCAATGCATAATCTCTATAAAATTAATTTTTCCTCATTTATGAGTAATGTGGGGGTCAGTCATCTGGTCTGTTACTTTTGATTTTAAATCCAACGTTTTTAAATCCAATGTAACTTTTGATTTTAAAATCCTCAGATTAGATATTATTATGGTAATGTGCCTGATCAACAAGTAAAAGCAGCATTTTAATTCACTTTTTCTATTTTAAATTCATTTGATTAATTTTTAAAAATATTATAGAAATATTTTTGGTTTGTTTCTTTTTTTAACCAAATCTTGCAGTATGCACTCCTTCTTTGTCCAGGCATCTACAATTTTTATGAATAACAAATCACTTTCCTCTGGATATTCCTGTTCATCTGAAAAGAAGACTATCATTTGACATTGTAGGCACCCTCCTGGAGATTATCCTCTATTTTATCAATTTCCTGATTTTCTTGGTTTCAGAGATACCAGATTTACCAAAAACAGATCACCTCTGTCTAAGCATTTTTACTTTTTTTTGACAGGGTTACTTAGCAGGTAGATCAGGGAATGCCTCAGAAATATTCTGCTTAGATTTATTTTATTTTATTATTATTTCATTGAAGCTTTTTATTTTCAAAATACATGCAAGGATAATTTTCCACCATTGACTCTTGCAAAACCTTGTATGTCAATTTCCCTCCCCTTCCCCTTCACTCCTTGGCCTAGATGGCAAGTAATTCAATATAATAAATATGGTAAAAATATATGTAAATCCAATATAGGCATACATATTTGTACAATTAATTTGCTGCTGAGATTTTAACAAAATCGGGGCAGCTAGGTGATGGAGTGGATAGAGCACCAGCCCTGAAGTCAGGAGGCCCTGAGTTCAAATATGACCTCAGACACTCAACACTTCCTGGCTGTGTGACCCTGGGCAGGTCACTTAACCCCAAATGCCTCATCAAAAAAAAAAATATAATAAAATAAATAAATAAATAATAAAATTTAGTAGGCTGATATTTTAGGAAAAATAGAGAAATATATTCTAAGGGACTACAGTTACAAAGTTTATAATTGGTTGAATGGTAGTAATCAAAGAATCATCATTAATAGTTTATTCTCAGCTTTATAGTAGAGTAACATGGAATGAGCCAGAGATCTGTGCTTAGCTTAGAGCTCTCTCTGTGTGTTTCTATCTCTCTGTGTTTTCTCTCTGTATGTATATGTTTCTCTCTGTCTTTTTTCTCTCTCTCTCTCTGTATGTGTGTGTGTCTGTGTGTGTGTGTCTGTATGTATGTAAGTATTTTAAATATCAAGTCTAAGATCTGCACCAATATTCTGTTTGTAAAACCTATAGATTTTCTACCACTCCTTCCTTTCATCCCAGGGTTCTGTCATTAAAAAACTCCAATATATCCCTTTTGCTCCTACTATAAAATTCAATCTTTTCTTTCTGGTCTTTATCATTCATTACAACATGATTCCATTTTTCCAATTGATTGAATGAATGAATCACTTCTCTTCTTACTCTCAACATGCCATTAGCTGCTTTTGTTTTTCTTTTAATTTTTATCAATAATTTAAATAAAGTTATAAGTAATTTTTCATGCTTTTCTAAGGAAATAGCACGTTTGAGAGACTTAGGCTTATGGAGAAAAAGGAATTCTCCTGACAAACTACGGTATGATTTTTTATCTCATTTTTATGCTTAATATTTCAATTCATAGAGAAGTTATATTAGCATATATTATTTGAAAAAAATTGGCAAACAGTGGAAGAAAGCAATGGAACAATTTGTAACAGAAACAAAATTTGTACTGTGAAATTTTCCAACTCTTTCAAAACTTCATTAACACAGTAAGAGGGAGCATCATGTGGAAAAAAAGAATTATCTTAGAGTCAGTTGGAGTCAGAGTCAAATGTCACCTATCTGTAAAAATAATAATAATTGATCTTTTAAACAATATTATGATATTGTTATTACAAAATGTTTAACATGTTATCTCATTTGATGCTCACAACAACTCTAGTAGATAGGTAGTATAATTATTTTCATTTTGCAGATGAGAAGACTAAAGCTGTGACTTGCTCTGAATCATAAGCTCAAAGTGATCTGAAGGAGAATTTTATTTCAAGTATTTCTGTTTTTAAATAGAGCAAAATCTCTATCTGCTGTACCACCTAGCTATGTATATGGTCTTTATTCCCTGTGTGACCTGGGATAAATCACTTGGCTTAATGCTTTAGTGAATTCTTAAAAATTGTAAATTAAAGAATAGATGTCAACCTTCATTTATAATGAGTTTTCAAATCTGAGCATTTACTATATGAATGAAATAGAGGTCTATAATTTATCCATTAACACATGGACTCTTCGATTATCAGGTATATGTTTTCATAGATGATCTAGAAGTTAATGTATATACTCAGGAATACTGACTCTCATGACATCACAAAGAAGTTAAGGTTTTTTATGTCCTTTATAGCTTCTACTATAGCTATAATGGATATGGGTAAGAATAAAGATTGGATTTGTGATTTTATGGATATAGGAAATTGCCAGATAAGAAAACTCAATATTAAATATATGTCTTCTCTTAAATTTATAGACTTAAAGAATTGTTTTGAGCATTGAAAGATTAATATTTTTCCTCAAAGTTACAGAGAGCCAGTAAAACCAGTGGAAGATATCTAGGCCTTTGTAGCTTCAAGTCTGGCTTTTATCTACTATTTTATATTGGATCAAATATCTAATTTCACTGGGAATGTTTTTGAAAATGAATATATGAAATACAAGAAGGCTTAACTAAACTATTATGTGAATTTTTCTATATTATATCTTCTTTTATTAGGTTGATATTTTATCTTGTATCTAGAGGGTCCCTTTTTCTTGGTTCTTTGAGTATACTTTCTTAATAAGTATCCAATGATGTCTAGTTATTTCTAGTTTAGTTTAGTAGTCCTCTTTGATGTTTTTGTTTTCTCTTGGTACATAGCAACCAAACCCAGAAAATTGTATCTTACCCTTACATTAAGAAAGATGTAGAGAGGGATAATAGTCCCACAGTACTCAACCCTGGCCATACCACACCTAGACTATTGTTTACAATTCCAATCATAATATTTTAACAAGGGCATTAATAAGTTAGATTGCATACAAAGGTCAGATGGGAAGAAAAGAAGGCTGAAAATCATTTCATGTGGGAATTGGTTGAGGGAATTCTCTATTTTTAAAAAAGAGGGAAAAAAAAGACTAGAAAAGGGGAAAGGGCTAGGCATTTACTTATTGCTTTCAAGTAATTAATAATCAATCAAATAAAAGAGGAATTAAACTTGGTTTATTTTGTCCAAGAGGACAATAGGAGGAGCAATGAACAATTATTGTAGAGCAGCAGATTCTGGTGCAGCTTCTGCCCAAAACAGTGCATATCAGTCAGAGAAACTCATTCCCAACCTGTTGGTCTGTTAAGTAATGAATTATGCAGCCATGGAGATCAATGAAACAGTAAAATATGAAATGAATTGAAGTTCTATATAGCTCCCTGCAGCTTCTGTTATAATGATAGTTGTCAGGGAAAATGGACTCACATATTAGCAATCATCCTGTTTTTATATCGTCTATATATGTTAATTATGATGTTAGCAAATAAGTATCAGATTTGTCCAATTGATTGAAACAATACTGGAGGAATTGAATAACAATAACTAACAAGTTAAACCAAAGGATATAAAAAGTTACAGCTAATGCTTCACAGATTCTACTCTCTATATAAGTAAAAATATTTTAGGAGTTGGTTTCACCATGCTCCTAAAAACAAAAATGATTTCATAGGATACTTAATTTCCTCATAATCATGAAACCATCCCTATATGGGCTATAAAAATAACTAAGTATTCTGAGTGATGTATGAAGAAATTCAGATCATTCTCTGAGAGCTCCTTCTCTCTTCTACTCATATCACATCATTCAGCACCCTTACAATACCACTATTACCTCCTTCACCCATTTCACATGAAGAGCTGGACCCTCTTTTCCATTGCAATGTCTTCTAAATCCACAAATGGACCTATACCATCCCACCTTCTCTAGCAGATTGTCATGTCTACCAACCACACTTACTAATCTTCAATCTCTCTATGTCTACTGGCTTCTTTCCTTCTGTAGACAAACTTATTCATGTCTCCCCCATCATCAAAATAAAAATCTCACTTGATCTGTCCATCCTAAGTTAGATACCATCCTAGACCTCTCTGTAACAATTATGAGGAATAGTAATCTAGTTTGGTTAGAATGGAGAGATGATTGAGAGGTGAAAGACTAGAGTGGTAATTTAAAATCAGATTGCAGAAGACCTAAAAAAGTAGACCTAAGAATCTGTATCTTATTCTAAAGGTAATAGAGAAAGAAGCTTTTTTATGGGGTGTTTTACTATATCAGGCTTGTGAGAAAATAAGATAATTTTGGCA
This sequence comes from Sminthopsis crassicaudata, assembly GCF_048593235.1. Taxonomy (NCBI): domain Eukaryota; kingdom Metazoa; phylum Chordata; class Mammalia; order Dasyuromorphia; family Dasyuridae; genus Sminthopsis; species Sminthopsis crassicaudata. The sequence continues at coordinate 219,681,078 of NC_133618.1, forward strand.
AGAAACATTGAAAAAGGGGAGAATACTAGGTGAAAAGGGTTCCAGAAATGGACTCCAAGAAGAGCTTATCTATTGAAATAAAAAACAAAAACACACATACGATGGGATTCTTTTCCTTTTTTTATGGACCCCTTCTGGTCCCTCCTTCATCTGTTTTCCTCCATATAATGGAGGGGGAAAGCTGTTCTTTCTTTCCTGCTTGTTTTAAAGAGTTCAGGAGATTAAATTTTGTGTTGTTTTGACTCTGGGTATCTTAGCAGCTTTTAGGAGCATTGGAAAGAATTTTTTTTCTCATCAGCCTCAGTCTCAGAAAACTGGGAGCTAGAAAACAAGACAAAATAGCCATTAACTGTGAGTGTATGTGGACGTATAGCAAAGTGAAATGAAATCAGTTCCTAGAGTTAGAGAGTTAGATGGACCTGGATTCAAATACTGCTGTTGATAATTCCCATTGCAACCATGAAAAATTCATCTAATCTCTATGGTTCTCAGTTTCCTCATTTATTAAATAAGAGTTTTAAACAAGATGGCCTCTGAATTAGATTCCAGTTCTCAATTTATCATCTTAATTCCTGAAAAGGAATCTCTAGAACTCAATCGAACTACATCAGTGAGACTATTTCCTAAAACAATATATCATAATGTTCTCTTCCATATTCATTATTTGGTTCTTATGTATATTAGAGACTCATAAGGACAACCTGATCTGCTTATGAAATTACAAAGTGATGAAAATACTTTTAGAATTTGTGATTTATTTTCCATACATACTATACATAAGCTTAAAGACAACTTCTTTGAGTGGATTGGGAGACATGTATATTATTATTAACAATTCATTGAAAAAAAGTATTTAAAATGTAATAACTATAGATGACTTGAGTTATTGTGGGTCAGAGCTATTTTGGATGTAGCCTATTAAAGGGAATTTTTATTTTAGAATCAGACATTGTGGAACATCCTGAGGGAACTGAAAAAAGACTAAAGAAAAGTAAACCTTACAGAGGATCTGCCTATCTTCATCAGCCTGATTATTGAACTAGATCTTCACCAGAACTTCACTTCAAAAATTCTGCCTCATGATTTTACTATAATGGACTCAAGAGATTCCTGATATGGACCATAATCCTGTATATAACTTTACCTCTTACTTCCCTCAAAGATCACTTTGTAAGCAATTAGATGATTCTGGTGGTATCCAGGATTCAAATGATATGAGATAGATAATATTGTGGTTAATGCAAGAATCCAAGTTCCCTGAGGCACCACTGTTTAATCCCTAACATTGTATATTGTACTTCTAATGTAGGTTCCCCTAAAACCACAGTGCTCTGATCATGTGGCAAGAAAATAGCACTACTGTCACTGAGTTTATCCTTGTGGGCTTTCCTACTGCCATTTGGCTGCAGACACTGCTCTTCTTCCTATTTCTTGGAACCTATCTATTTGTATTGATGGAGAATCTAGTCATTATCCTTACTGTCTGGACCAACAGCTTCCTTCACAAGCCTATGTACTACTTTCTGGGTTGCATGTCCTTCCTGGAGATATGGTACATTTCTGTCACAGTCCCCAAGATGTTGGCTGGTTTTCTTCTTCACCCTAATACCATCTCATTTTTGAGCTGCATGGTTCAACTCTACTTTTTCCTTTCACTTGCCTGCACAGAGTGTGTACTCCTGGCTGTCATGGCATATGACCGCTATGTGGCAATCTGCCAGCCACTCCACTACCCAGTCATCATGACCAAAGAGCTCTGTTTTCGGCTGACTACTTTCTCCTGGGCATGTGGTTTCTCTGTTGGTATAATCAAAGTCTACTTTATCTCTCGTGTCATTTTCTGTGGTAACAATGTGTTAAACCACTTTTTTTGTGATGTTTCTCCCATCCTTAAATTGGCCTGCAGGAACATTTCTATGGCTGAGATAGTTGACTTTGCCTTGGCCATTGTGATTCTAACATTCCCTTTCTCAGTCACTGTTCTCTCCTATGGTTTCATTATCCCCACTGTCCTAAAGATCCCCTCAGCTGCAGGACAAAGGAAGGCTTTCTCTACCTGTGCTTCCCATCTCACTGTGGTGATAATGTTTTACATGGCAGTAATCTTTATGTATGTTCGGCCTCGAGCAATCGCCTCCTTCAACTCCAACAAACTGATCTCAGCTGTATATGCAGTCTTCACTCCCATGTTAAATCCTATTATTTACTGCCTGAGGAACCAAGAAGTCAAGGATGGCATCAGAAAAACCCTAAGCAGTGGCTGGGCCCTATTCTGTAGAGATCCCTTCTCTTGAAAAGCCCTCTCATTACTATTCAGGATTCCAGAAATCATTCTCAAGAGGGAAAAGAGCTGCTAAAAAAAAGTACTGAGAGCCCAGAAATGCCAGCTTAATTTTGTGATACAAAATAAAATTGTCAAAAATAGAGTAAAAGGGAGAAAGTAAGACAGAGACAGAGACTGAGGGGAGGAGAAAGAGAGAGCAGAGACAGAGACAGAGATAAGGAGTAGAGACTGATATTTCATATACATATATATATGTATATATATACATATATATATGTAAAACAAAATTATTTGAAATAACTGAAAAAAGAGTTCAACTTAACTTTTTTTTTTTACATAAGACAAATTTTGATCTGATAACCAAATGCTGAATAATACAGAGAAAAGGACTTATGCACAAATTTCTCAAGAAAAACTATAAATAACTTCTTGCAAATTATTTTCCAGAAATATATTTTAACCATTAACTATAAATATGTTGAATTTACATAAGGCATGTAAGAGTAATTAATCATATAAAAATAATGAGTTCAATGATCTTAGAAAAACACAGATGCACAAAATAATGGAATGAAATGAGCACAACCAAGAGATATTGCATATATTAACAGTGATATTGTCATAAGGACATCTTTGAGTGACGATGTCATTTTTATTCTTATAAATACTCAAATTAACTACAAAGGATCTATAAAGGAAGAAGCTATCTGTAGCCAGAAAAAGAACTAATAAATACATGTATAAAATGATTTCACATATGTGTGCAATACATATGTATGTATGGACGGATGGATATACACATATAAATATTTGTGTCTAATGGTAGCTTTCTCTGGGAGGGAGGAAAAAATTGCAGGATAGTTTTATTATATATTTAAAATGAATAATAAATTGTATGTAATGCATTTGCTGTTTCAGGTGCAATGATTTTTGTTTCTATTCTATGTCATAAAAATCCTTTTATTTATTTAATTCAGAATAAAATCAATTTAATGATTAAACATTAGGAAAAAACATAACTATATTTTAAAAATTTAATCAAAACCATATGATTATTTTAAAGAAATGTAGGCAAAAAATTAAAAGCACTGTTGCCTTTGTGATAAAATTATTTTTATAGCTTTTTATTTACAAGATATATGCATGGGTAATTTTTCAGCATCGACAATTGCAAAACCTTTTGTTCCAATTTTCCCCCTCCTTATCTCCACCCCCTTCCCCTGATGGCAGGTAGACCAATACATGTTAAATATGTTAAAATATATGTTAAATACAATATATGTATACATATCCATAGTTATTTTGCTGCACAAGAAGAATTGGACTTTGAAACAATGTACAATTAACCTGTGAAGGAAATAAAAAATTCAGGCGGACAAAACAGAGGGATTGGAAAAGCTATGTAGTGGTTGACACTCACTTCCCTGATTTCTTTCACTGGGTATAGTTGATTCTATTCATTATTGAACAAATGGAACTAATTTGGTTCATCTCATTGTTGAAGAGAGCCACGTCCATCAGAATTTAACATTGTGTAGTATTGCTATTGAAAATATAATAATCTCCTGGTCCTGCTTATTTCACTCAGCATCAGTTCATGCAAGTCTCTGCAGACCTTTCTAAAATCATCTTGCTGGTCATTTCTAACAGAACAATAATATTCCATAACATTCATATACCACAATTTATTAGTCATTTTCCAATTGATGGGCATGCACTCAGTTTCCAGTTTCTGAACACTACAAAGAGGGCTGCCACAAACATTTTTGCACATACAGGTCCCTTTCCCTTCTTTAAGATCTCTTTGGGATACAAGCCCCTAGTAACACTGCTGGATCAAAGGGTATACACATTTTGATAACTTTTTGAGCATAGTTCCAATCACTCTCCAGAATTCTACCAACAATATATATGATAAAAAAATTAAAAAAAAACATAGGTATGAAAAATCCATTTAAAATGTGATCAAAACATATCTCAGAGACAAAGCTCACATAATGAAGAAGTACAGAAAAGTATTTGAAAAAGCAAAAAAAAAGGAATCTTAAGGAAGATAAATAATCATTATTCATTATTGGATTGGGCCAACATGGTAAAAATTGTAATGCTGACTAAATTGATCTCTATATTTACTATTATACCTTTCAATTAGTGGTATAGATAATTTATAGAATTTAATATCATCATAATAATATTCATTTATAAAAAAAAAGTTCTTGAATCTTAAAAGAAATAATAAAAAGCAATAGGAATAAAGTTGGGGGGATATCATTTTCACCTTTTAAGCAACATTAAAAGATAAATATATGCAAAAATTTTGGGGGCTATTTAATAATGGAAAAGTCACTCAGTAGAACATATGAAAATATATCACAACAAACAAGTCCCCATGTTTATCAAATCTGAGATTACAAACTGTGGAAGACTGGAAAGAGACAGGAAAAACTGGAAAGCATAATGCCAGTTTTTATACTATGTAACCCAATACATTTTAAATGGATAGCAAATCTAAACAATCACACCACTAAAAATTAGAGGATAGAGGAAGATCCTTTCACAATCCTGAATTTCATAAGAATAATAAAAATAGACAGCAAAAAACACAAGTATGATTATGTAATTTCAGAACTTTTCACAAGGGATAAATAAAAAAAAGAAAAATCTATGTTGGGAAAAATTGCATACAATATCTGAAGAAAAAGTTTCATACACAAGATATATTAAAAACATATTCATATATATGCAAACAATAGTCATTTCTCAATAGTTTTTAAAAGATGAAATGCAAAGCCTCAAATGCAAGAAAAGTATCTTAAAATCAGGAAGAGAAATTAAATTCAAACAACTCTGAGGTTTCATCTCATATTTACTGAATTGATAGTATTGATAATAGAAACTGTCAGTATCAAGAGTGATTTGTTTGGGGACACAAACACACTAAAACACTGCTAGTTGTGAAGTAGTCTTAAGGACCTGAAAAAGTTAATTGTAATCATGCAAATATTTCTAAATTATTTATACCTTCTGATCTAGAGATGCTATTTGATCTTATGCCATTTGAGGTCAAAGGCAGAAAGAAAGGCCCCATATGCTAAAAGTACTTTCTGTGGTGTTTAAAAACAACAACAACAATAACCAGTAAGTTCTTTTACTTGATTTTCAAAATCTCTTTTGAGTACTTCCATGGCCTGAGACCAATTCTTATTTTTCTTGAAAGCTTTGAATGTGGGAGCTTTGAATTTGTTATCTTTTTTAAGTGTGTGTTTTGATCTTCCTTTCACCACTGTAACTTTCTATGGTCAGAAACTTTTTCTGTTGTCTGCTCATTTCTCTAGCCTATTCCTCAGCTTTTAACTCTTTATTAAATTAGGGCTCTAGGGTGGAGGTGCACTGTCCCAAGCCTCCATAGTTTTATGCAGTTGTTTTCAGAGATTCTTCTAGGGACCTAACCACAAGCACTCTTTTCTGCCCTGGAAGTGTGAGAAGTTTCTCTTCTCTGCTGTAGCTGTAAGACCTAGTATTCCTTCCTACTAATATAGAGACCCTTGTGAGATGAGGCCTCAGGAAGCTGTCAATGCTATCACTGATGTCACTGCCTGAACCACTGTTGGCTTGATGAATTTCTAAAAACACTCTCACCCTACAGACAAACCTTTTCTGCCAAACTTCCAAGTTGTTTTGTATCTTGCCTGAGAGTTCTAGAAAGTGACAGTAGTGCTGCTGATTCAGAAGTCCTGCTTTTCTGGCATTGGGATCTGGGTTGGAGCTGGAGCTTTGACTGTACCAGGACTACATGCTGGGCTCTCCCCTGATGTCATAGATGCTTTCTACTGATCTTCCAAGTCTTCTTGGAATCTCTTGGTTGAAAGGTCTGGAAGCGACCACTATGGTGCTGATTCAGAGGTCCTATTTTACTTGTGTGATTCCAGGACTGGGACTAAATCTGGTGCTGGAGTTGAGGCCTGGGCTGTGATGATACAACCCACACTGTGACTGCACACTGAGCTCCCACCCTGACTCCACAGACCTTTTCTGCTAATATTCCAATTTGCCTTTGGTGTTTCTGGGCTGAGAAGTCTAGAAACCACCTGCTTTGCTAATGCTGGGGCCAGAGCTGAATCTTGAACTGAGGTGGGGCTGAGGCAAGAGTACACTACAAAATAGATTTGGGTTCTTGGTGACCTTGGTAGAGGTCACAGGCCTTTTCTGTTCACCTTCTAAGTTTTCTTTGGCTGGAAAATGATCTACTCCATCTTTTGGATTGTTCTGATGCTTTAAAATTTATTTAATTATTTCTTAAAGGAATTTGAAGAAATTTGTGGGAGAGGTGAGGCAAGTTCCTGACTTTACTCCATCATCTTGGGTCTGCCTTAAGATCCATATTCTTAAGGAACTCCTGGGCTCACTATTTGCATACTTTCCCTAAAAGATATCCCTAGAAAAGAAAACTATCAGCTAGCAAGGGACATAAATTGGATCCTATTCATCTAAGAGGTCACAGACTGCAATGATAAAAAATTTTAGATGTTTTTGCCCCCTAAATCCTTGTTTTTCCTGGACTTTGTTTTTCCTACCATGAACTACCACACTGGAGTGATCTATACTCCACTCAAATCTAATCCAGTCCAACCCATTCCATCACATCCATCAAAGCAGCCTGATAGGGTCACTAAAGGATTTTTGTGACTTGCAAATTTTGCTTCAATAAGTCTAAGACTCCTATACAAATATGATTGTCTATTCCTAGTCTGTGTCCATAGAAGCCCCTCAAGTTTCTGTTAGCCCTGAGTAAGATAGCTAGTAGTCTTCTCCAGTGATTAGTAAGGAATCTAAGAGTCCTCAAAAATCTTGGATTGTTCAAAACTTTTAGTCATTCAAATCACTGTGGACACAATAGGCTTTTGAGTGGAACCTGGTGTAACTTTGCAATATGCAAGCCTATACTACTCCAATGAATTGTCCAAAAATTGTTAGAAAATAAATAGAACTACATGTTAAAAGTAGCCTCTCCCAGTTCCAATGATCTTGCCATGAACAGAGCCCCCTACACCCAGAGAGAGGACTGGTGAAACCTAGTGTGGATCACAACACAGCATTTTCACTCTTTTTGTTGTTTGCTTTCATTCTGGTTTCTTTCTCATTTTTCCCTTTTTATTTTTCTTGTGCAGCAAGATAATTGTATATGTATACATATATTGAATTTAACATATATTTTGACATGTTTGGCATATATTGGATTACCTGCTATCCAGAGGAAGAGGTGGAGGAAAGGAGGGGATAATTTGGAACACATGGTTTTGTAAGGGTCAATCCTGAAAAATTAACCATGCATATGTTTTGAAAATAAAAAGCTTTAAAAAAACCTAGCCTGTCCTCTTTCTCTTTCTCAGATCTTTTGATAAGAATTGTTACTCTCTTGTGTAATGCCCAGAGCCACAGGACTCTGTGCTTGACTTCTACTTATATGTGAAATTCTCCTATGTCTCTATGGTTTTTTTTTATGCTTTTGAGATGCAGCATGAAAGAATTGATAGATTCCTGGACATAGAGTCAGGAAAAGGTGTTAAGATTACATATCAAATAGGCTATTTCTTTAAAAATGATAAGATTATAGATCTAGAGTTGGGAGGGACCTTAGAGATTATCAATTTCAACTCCTTTATTTTACAAATAATGAAACTAAGTCCTGGAAAATGTAAGTGACTTGTTGGGTCAGACTTATAAGTATCTGGGGCAAGATTTGAGTTCAAGTTTCCTAAACGTTATAGAGAGCAAACAACCTTATTATCAGAGTATTTTCTTTGACTAAACTATCCTCCATTTTTGTGCAGTCTAAATTATAAAACTTTTCTGAAATTGCCTCACCTTCTGCCATACACTCAATAATAAAATCCAAATTAAACGTTTCCATGCCTAGATTAAATACTCAAAATGTTACTGCACGTAGCATTCTTTAACTTCAGGACCATAAATACCACAACCAAGAACTTCCCATACCAAATTTCCTTTAGAGACAGATTAAATATCTTTGGTCCATTTCAATACAGAAAAATGCTATTGTGTGTTTAAAGTAGTCTTGAAAAAGGTATAGAAGTGAAATTTGAACTCTGGTTCAAATTTAAATTAAATTAAACCAGCTACTAGTGATTAGTTTTTCTGATAAATTGGTAAATTTATTTTCCTCTTACTTTGTTACTCATGTTATTTGACCTCAAGTCATGCAGATCTGGAAGTGGGTAATATTCTCCCTGAATTACCTAGGAACGCAGATTAAGAAATTTCCAAATATTTCAAGTTTCAGATCTTTATCCACTGTATGATCTAGCTACCACATAATGTGGTTTCATCTAGCAGTGGAAATGATAGTTGTGAAATGTAAAGAGTGTTTTCCAGTGGCATCTTTTACAATTTATTGTGTTCCCTGTCAAGAATTACATTCATAGGGGGCAGAGCCAAGATGGCAGAGAAGAAACACACGACTCTGTGAACGTCCTTACTCCCTCACAACCAATTAGATAAATCAGCCTCAGAAATAGCATTGGACTGATAGATACCACAAGGACTGGAAGCACTACTTACCAGCTGAAGAGAGTCTGGAGTTTCAACAGAAAAGGTCAGTTCCCAGGGGAGGAAGAAAAGAGGCCAGCACAGATGGCCGGGTGCTAGCATACTGCGCTGATCACGCTGGGAAGGGCTCTGGGATCAGAGAAGCCACTGAGATAAAGGAATCTGGCACAGGCTGTTAGCTCTTCTCTGCTTATAATATAGCAGTTCAAAGGAGAAAGCTAAACTATTTTAAAAATTCAAAGATAGATTAGATCTTCCTGGATCCTAGGGGTGACTCAGCAGATCTCAGCACTGGGGGGTGTGGCCCCTAGCTCCCACCTGAGAATAGTTAAAAGATTGAGAAGTGGGCAGATACTGCCCAAGGCAACAAACACTGCCCAGCTCAGCTGGAGGGTGTGGAACTCAGCTCAGGAAGTCCCAGAGAAGCGGAACCTTTGAACTAGGGACAGTGGTTTCTGGCAGACACTTCCAGTTTGAGCGCAGGGGCTTTTCACTTCACCTGCTACTGACATCCATGCTTCACCGGGACAAATAGGCCAGGCTTTGTGTCGCATTTACTGTTCAATCTCAAACCTCAGAGAAGCCGCTAGAACACAGCGCCCTCAAGGCACAGCAGTGCTAGTCACCTCTGAGGCACTTCCAGGGAGGGGGTGGGGAACTCTCTCCCAGAGCTCTCTCTTAGCTCAGGCGCAGGAGCCACTGCATCCATCCAGTCTGGGAGTAAGCTAGTAAAGAAGTAAATAAATAATTTCCTACCCCAGGGACAGACCCCCCAAAATTTTTCAAGTATGAGTAAGAAGCCCAGAAAAACCATAGATTCCTTCTACACAGAGAAAGAGCGGGTATCCAACCCTGAGGAAGTTAACAGCAGAGAGTCAGCAGATAACAACCTAAAGGGGAACGATTCCTGCCCCCCATAACATAACTCTCTCCTAGAAGAGACTATTAAAAAGTTAAGAGAGTTGGAAGAAAAATGGGGAAAGGAAAGGGAAGCTATGATAGAGAATAATAACGTCCTGAAATTGGAGTTGGAAAAAATAAAGAATTCACAGGAGATGCAGGGAAACAAAATTTGTGAATTAGAAAAGGTTAAAAAATCACAGGAAAGTATGATTTCTGAATTGGAAAAGATAAAAAAGTCTCAAGAAAATAGAATTTATGAACTGGAAAAAGAAAATAAGTCTCAAAAAAAATTAGGGAAATGGAAAAAAATTCAATAGAGCAAAATAATCATTTAAAAACGAAATTGGGCATTTACAAAAAGAACTCAAAACTGTGAAAGAAGAAAATAACTCCTTAAAAGTCAGGATGGAACAAATAGAAATGAATGATTCACAGAGAACCCAAGAATCAGACAAACAAAAAAAAAAAAAAATGAGAAGCTGGAGAACAACGTCAAATACTTACTGGGAAAATCTATAGACCTGGAAAATAGATCTAGGAGAGATAATCTGCGGATCATTGGACTTCCCGAAAACTATGACCAAAAAAAGAGCCTAGATTCTATTTTACAGGAAATTATCAAAGAGAACTGTCCAGAGATAATAGAAACAGAGGGGAAAGTAGATGTGGAAAGAATTCATCGAACTCCTTCTGAAATAGACCCTAAAAAAAGAACACCATGGAATATTGTGGCTAAGCTGCAGAATTACCACACAAAGGAGAAAATCTTGCAAGCAGCTAGAAAAAAACAATTTAAATACCAAGGTGCCACAATAAGGGTCACTCAAGATCTGGCTGCCTCCACATTAAAAGATAGAAGGGCCTGGAACCTGATATTCCGAAAGAGAAAAGATCAAGGACTGCAACCAAGAATGAAGTACCCAGCTAAGTTTAGCATCTTTTTCCATGGAAGAAGATGGTCATTAAATGAAATAGAGGAATTCTATATGTTTCTAAGAAAAAAACCAGACTTAAACAAAAAATTTGATCTACATCCACAAAACTGAAGAGAAACAGAAAGAGGTACACAGAACCCTTGAGAACTATAACTCTGTTGTGGGTATATAAAAAGTACTCATGGATAATTTGATTTAAGAAAAGAAAAGAAAAAAAGGGGGGTGTAGTAAAGGGAAGGAGGTAGTCTTAGAAAAAGGGGAAGGAATGATAAAAAGAGGGAAACTACATTCCAGGAAGAGGCATAGAAAATACACCATATCTGAAGGAATTTAGTGAGGGGGAGAATCATTGTGTGAATCTTACTCTCATCAGAAGAGGCTCAAAGAGTAAATAATTGACATATTTGTTTTTCAGAGAATTTTCTCTCACCTCATTAAAAGGGGGGAGAGGAAAAGGGATAAGGAAAAGGAGAATAAGGGAAGGGACTTGGAGGGAGGGGGGAGGGATACTAAAAAAAAGGGAGGGCTGTGCATCAGAAGGGGGGTCTGTAAATTAAATATTGGGGAGGGGGATCATGGGCGTCAAGGGAAAAAGCATAATCTGGGGATAATATGATGGCAGGAAATACAGAATTAGTAATTTTAACTGTAAATGTGAATGGGATGAACGCTCCTATCAAATGGAGACGGATAGCAGATTGGATCAAAAATCAGAACCCTACAATATGTTGTCTGCAGGAAACACACTTAAAGCAGGGAGATACATACAGAGTAAAGGTAAAAGGTTGGAACAGAGCCTATTATGCTTCAAATAAAGCCAAAAAAGCAGGGGTAGCCATCCTTATCTCAGATCAAGCAAAAGCAGAAGTTGATCTAGTTAAAAAAGATAAGGAAGGAAACTATATCCTGCTAAAAGGTAACAAAAATAATGAAGCCATATCAATACTAAACATATATGCACCAAGTGGTATAGCATCTAACTTTCTAAAGGAAAAGTTAAGAGAACTGTAAGAAGAAATAGACAGTAAAACTATAATAGTGGGAGAACTCAACCTTGCACTCTCCGATTTAGACAAATCAAACCACAAAACAAATAAGAAAGAAATTAAAAAAGTAAATAGAATATTAGAAAAACTAGGTATGATAGACCTTTGGAGAAAACTGAATGGCAATAGAAAGGAATATACTTTCTTCTCAGCAGTTCATGGATCCTATACAAAAATTGACCATATATTAGGACATAAAGATCTCAAAATTAAATGTAGGAAGGCAGAAATAATAAATGCCTTCTTCTCAGATCACAATGCAATAAAAGCTACATTCAGTAAAAAGTTAAGGGTAAATAGACCAAAAAGTAATTGGAAAATGAATAATCTCATCTGAAAGAATGACTGAGTGAAACAGCAAATTATGGAAACAATTAATAATTTCACCCAAGATAATGACAATGATGAGACATCATACCAAAATCTGTGGGATGCAGCTAAAGCAGTAATAAGGGGAAATTTTATATCTTTAGAGGCTTATTTGAAGAAAATAGAGAAAGAGAAAATTAACGAATTGGGCTTACAACTTAAAAAGCTAGAAAAAGACCAAATTAAAAACCCCCAACCAAAAATTAAACTTGAAATACAAAAATTAAAAGGAGAAATCAATAATATTGAAAGTAAAAAAAACTATTGAATTGATAAATAAAACCAAGAGTTGGTTTTATGAAAAAGCCAATAAAATAGATAAACCTTTGGTAAATTTGATCAGAAAAAAGAAAGAGGAAAATCAAATTGTTAGTCTTACAAATGAAAAAGGGGATCTTTCCACCAATGAAGAGGAAATTAGAGAAATAATAAGGAGTTACTTTGCCCAACTTTATGCCAATAAATTTGATAACTTAAGTGAAATGGATGACTTCCTCCAAAAATATAGGCTCCCTAGATTAACAGAGGAGGAGATAAATTGCTTAAATAGTCCCATTTCAGAAAAAGAAATAGAACAAGCTATTAATCAACTCCCCAGAAAAAAATCCCCAGGACCAGATGGATTCACATGTGAATTCTACCAAACATTTAAAGAACAATTAGCCCCAATGTTATATAAATTATTTGAAAAAATAGGGGATGAAGGAGTCCTACCAAACTCCTTTTATGACACAGACATGGTACTGATACCTAAACCAGGTCAATCGAAAACTTAGAAAGAAAATTATAGACCAATTTCCTTAATGAATATTGATGCTAAAATCTTAAATAAGATATTAGCAAAAAGACTTCAGAAAATCATCTCAAGGATAATACACTATGATCAAGTAGGATTTATTCCAGGAATGCAGGGCTGGTTTAATATTAGGAAAACTATTAATATAATTGACCATATTAATAATCAAATTAATAAGAACCATATGATCATCTCAATAGATGCAGAAAAATCATTTGACAAAATCCAACATCCATTCCTACTAAAAACTCTTGAGAGTATAGGAATAAATGGACTATTCCTTAGAATAATCAGGAGCATATATTTAAGACCGTCAGTAAGCATAATATGCAATAGAAATAAACTGGAACCTTTCCCAGTAAGATCAGGAGTGAAACAAGGTTGCCCACTATCACCATTACTATTCAATATAGTACTAGAAACGCTAGCCTCGGCAATAAGAGCCGAGAAAGAGATTCAAGGAATTAGAGTAGGAAATGAGGAAATCAAACTATCACTTTTTGCAGATGACATGATGGTATACTTAGAGAACCCCAAAGACTCTGCTAAAAAGCTACTAGAAATAATTCAAAATTTCAGTAAAGTGGCAGGATACAAAATAAATCCACATAAATCCTCGGCATTTTTATATATCACTAACAAAATGCAACAGCAAGAGATACAAAGAGAAATTCCATTCCAAACAAATGTTGAGAGTATAAAATATTTGGGAATCCATCTACCAAAGAAAAGTCAGGAATTATATGAGAAAAATTACAAAACACTTGCCACAAAAATAAAATCAGATTTAAATAATTGGAAAGACATTCAGTGCTCTTGGATAGGCCGAGCGAATATAATAAAGATAACAATACTCCCCAAACTAATCTATTTATTTAGTGCTATACCAATCAGACTCCCAAGAAACTATTTCAATGACCTAGAAAAAATAACAACAAAATTCATATGGAAGAATAAAAGGTCGAGAATTGCAAGGGAAGTAATGAAAAAAAAATTCAGAGGAAGGTGGTCTAAGTGTACCTGATCTAAAGCTATATTATATAGCAGCAATCACCAAAACCATTTGGCATTGGCTAAGAAATAGACCGGTAGATCAGTGGAACAGATTAGATACAAAGGACAAAAAAGGGTACATCTATAGCAATCTAATCTTTGACAAACCCAAAGATACCAACATTAGGGATAAAAATTCATTATTTAGAAAAAACTGTTGGGAAAACTGGAAATTAATATGGCAGAAATTAGATATGGATGCACACTTAACACCATATACCAAGATAAGATCAAAATGGGTCCATGATTTAGGCATAAAGAGTGAGATAATAAATAGATTAGAGGAACAGAGGATAGTCTACCTCTTAGACTTGTGGAGGAGGAAGGAATTTATGACCAGAGGAGAACTAGAGATCATTATTGATCACAAAATAGAAGATTTTGATTACATCAAACTAAAAAGTTTCTGTACAAACAATACTAATGCAAACAAGATTAGAAGGGAAGTAACAAATTGGGAAAATATTTTTAAAAGCAAAGGTTCTGACAAAGGTCTCATTTCCAAAATATATAGAGAACTGACCCTAATTTATAAGAAACCGAACCATTCTCCAATTGATAAATGGTCAAAGAATATGAACAGACAATTCTCAGATAAAGAAATTGAAACCATATCCACTCATATGAAAGAGTGGTCCAAATCACTACTGATCAGAGAAATGCAAATTAAGACAACTCTGAGATACCACTACACACCTGTCAGATTGGCTAAGATGACAGGAACAAATAATGATGAATGTTGGAGGGGATGTGGGAAAACTGGGACACTAATACATTGCTGGTGGAGTTGTGAAAGAATCCAGCCATTCTGGAGAGCAATTTGGAACTATGCCCAAAAAGTTATGAAACGTGCATACCCTTTGACCCAGCAGTACTACTACTGGGCTTATATCCCAAAGAAATACTAAAGAGCGGAAAGAGACCTGTATGTGCCAAAATGTTTGTGGCAGCTCTTTTTGTTGTAGCTAGAAACTGGAAGATGAATGGATGTCCATCAGTTGGATAATGGTTGGGTAAATTATGGTATATGAAGGTTATGGAATATTATTGCTCAGTAATAAATGACCAGCAGGAGGAATAAAGAGAGGCTTGGAGAGACTTACATGAACTGATACTGAGTGAAATGAGCAGAACCAGGACACCACTATACACTTCAACAACAATACTGTATGAGGATGTATTCTGATGGAAGTGGAAACCTTCAACATAAAGAAGAGCCAACTCACTCCCAATTGATCAATGATGGACAGAGGTAGCTACACCCAGAGAAGAAACACTGGGAAGTGAATGTAAATTGTTATCACTAATATCTGTCTGCCCAGGTTACATGTACCTTCGGAATCTAATGCTTATTGTGCAACAAGAAAATGGTATTTACACACATGTATTGTATCTTGGTTATATTGTAACAAATGCAAAATGTATGGGATTGCCTGTCATCGGGGGGAGGGAGTGAAGGGAGGAGGGGGATAATTTGGAAAAAATGAATAAAAAAAAACAATAACAAAAAAAAAGAATTACATTCATAAATTTGGTTATGTGTTCACCTCAAAAAATCCTTTCCTAGTATAATGAAACATTAAATCCCTATGTTACTTAACTGCTTGTTTCACTCAAAGTCAGTTCATATAAAACTTTCCAGATCTTTGTAAAATCAGCTTATTCATCATTTTTTATAGAACAATAATATTCCATTACCTTCATTTACTATAACTTATTCAGCCGTTACCCAACTGATGATCATCAACTCATTTCGCAATTCTTTGCAATCACAAAAAGAGCTGCTACAAGTATTTTTGTACATGTGGGTTATTTTCCCTCCTTTATGATTTCTTTAGGCTGCAGACCCAATAATGGCACTGCTTGGTCAAAGGATATGCACGGTTTTATAGCTCTTTGGGCATAGCATCAAACTGCTCTTCAGAATGGTTGGATCATTTCACATCACTACCAACAATGCATTAATATCCCAGTTTTCCCACATGCCCTACAACATTTATCATTATTCTTTCCTTTCATCTTAGCCAATCTGAGAGGTGTAAGCTGGTACTTCATAGTTATTTTAATTTGCATTTTTCTAATCAATAATGATTTAGAGCATTTTATCATGTAACTATAGATGGTTTTAATTTCATCATCTGAAAATTGTTCATACCCTTGAACATTTATCAATTGGGGAATGACTTATATTCTTATAAATTTGACAAAGTTCTTTATAGATTTCAGAAATGAGACCTTTATCAGAAACACCATCTGAAAGATTTTCCCAACTTTGAACTTCCCTTTTAATTTTGTTTCTGTTGGTTTTGTTTGTGCAAAACCTTTTTAATTTAGTGTAATCAAAGGCGTCCATTTTGCCTTTCATTATATTCTCTAGTTCTGCTCTGGTCATAAACTCTTCCCTTCTCCAAAGATGTAATAGGTGAATTATCCATGGTTCTCCTAATTTGTTTATGGTATCATTCTTTATGCCCAAATCATGTACTGTTTTGATCTTATTTTGGTATGGGGTATGAGATGTAGATTTATGCTGAGTTTCTGACATATTATTTTCAAGTTTTCCCAGCAATTTTCATCAAATAGTGAGTTTTTATTCCAGAAGCTGGAGTTTGAGAGTTTATCAAATACTAGATTGCTATAGGCGTTAATTATTGTGTCATATATATCCAATTATTCCACTGATCCACCACTCTAGTTCTTAGATAGTACCAAATGGCTTTGATGACTTATTGCTTTATAATATAGTTTTAGGTTTGGAACTTCTAAGCCACCATCTTCTTTTTCTTTTTCATTTATTTATTTTTTTTTTTTTATTAAGACTTTTTATTTACAAAACATATGCATTGATTCTTGCAAAACTTTCTGTGCCAAATTTTCCCCTTGTTTCTCCCACTCCCTTTCCTAGGTGACAGGTAGTCCAGTACTTTAAACATATTCAAATATATGTTAAATTCAATATATGTATACATAGTTAAATAGATATCTTGATGCACAAAAAAAAATCTGATCAAGAAGGAAGAAAGACTGCGAAAGAAAACAAAATGCAAGCAAACAACAACAGAAAGAGTGAAATGCTATGTTGTGGTCTACACTTAGATCCCATACTCCTCTCTCTGGGTGTAGATGGCTTTCTTCATCACTGAACAATTGGAATTGGTTTGAATCATCTCATTGTTGAAGATAATCATGTCCATGAGAATTGATCATCGTATAGTCTTCTTGTTGCCATGTACAATAGCTAGCTCCACCAATTCTCAATGTAGTGTTATGAAGACCATTTGATCTCATTGGTTTTCAGTTTCTTTGTCTATGAAGTAAGGGAAGTATGCTGAATTATTATGATTATTTATTTATTATTAATTTTTATAATTATAACGTTTTCTTTGGCAGTACATATGCATAGGTAATTTTTTTTACAACATTATCCCTTGTACTCCCTTCTGTTCCTAATTTTTCCCCTCCTTCCTTCCACCCCTTCTCCTGGATGGCGGGCATTCCCATACATATTAAATATCTTATAGTATATCCTAGGTACAATATATATGTGCAGAACCGGATTTTGTTGTTGTTGCTGTTGCAAAGGAAGGATTGTATTCACAAGGTAAAAATAATCTGGGAAAAGAAACAAAATAAAACAAAAAACAAAAAAAAAAGAATTCTCACAGTTTACACTCATTTCCCAGTGTTCCTTTTCTGGATGTAGCTGATTCTGTCCATCATTGATCCATTAGAATTGGATTAGCTCTTCTCTATGTTGAAGATATCCACTTCCATCAGAATACATCCTCATAGAGTATCATTGTTGAAGTGTATAATGATCCCCTAATTCTGCTCATTTCACTCAGCAGTATGCTGAATTATTGATTTATGAAATTCTGCATTCCCTAAACCAGCTAGATGCCAATGCAAAGATAAAAAATACACACAGCCTAGACATAACTTTGCTCTGATTAGTATAATTTCCAAGTATATGTTTAGCACAATATTTCCAAATAGGCAGCAAAGGATAGTGAATAAAAAGCTAACATCAAAGTCAGAAAGACGTGAGTTCAAGACTTGTTTCTGATACACACCACATATATAACTTTAGGAAAAGCATTTAATTTATTAGTACTATAGGCATCCATTTAGACTATGAATTTAAAAATAATTACTGATCTGCATCTGGAGAGGAAGTTTTCTCATTAGGAGCCAGACCAAATAAATAAAAAGTTTAAGGAGGAAAAACAAAACAAAATGTAATTGAATGAACAAAAATAATATCAAGCACCTATTAAGTGCGAAGAACTATTCTTGGTTCTGGGCATATAAATACATACTATCTGTCTGATATAATTTTTACTCATTCATGTATAAAATTATTTCTATGAAAAAAATCTAACTCTATAAATATATATTCATCTAATTTGAAATTTTCACCAAACTAATCAGTAATGCTAATTGGTGAATAATAGTCTATATGGTAAGCACTGTAACTAAGTTTACTGTCACAAAAGATTCATAACTTTTACTTCACCTCTTTCTGTATCATTTCTAGTAGGGAAATATGACAACTGTCTATCTGATATCTGAGATTCAAGGAGGAAAGAGAAGCTAAGGGAATTGGGGAAAAGTTCCTAGATTGCATGACATTTAAATTAAAAAGGCCTTCTTAGTATAAAAATTGAGTGAGCAAAATGTGGAATTACGTGTATAGAATATTTTCTTAAAATATCTTATATAAAGAAGAAAAGTAGAAATAAGAGCTGTTAATTATATCTTTGTTACTGCTTTGGGGGGATAGTGTTCATAATGTATGTGCTGTTATTTTTTTCTTTTGACAATATTCCCTCTGATAAAATCTTTAAAATTAATTCCTATAAATCAGAGTAAAGCTATAATTCTCCCCATCATGTGATATGATAACCTCAGAAGAATTATAATTGTGAGTGATCTAAAGCATTATAGAAATACCATTTATATAAGTAACCAGCAGATTGGTATTGACAATGACACATAATCAGAGAATAAAAATAAAAATGCTAAAGAAACAGACAAACAAAAAAGGTAGACTGGTCATGTTGTCAGGTTACAAGATAAGAGATGAGCATTCTGAGTTCTCTAGTATCTGGGAAGTAATAAAAACAATCCTAAAGAAGGTACTAAAAGATTTGTAGAAAATTTTAAAAGAGAATCAAATAGTGAGAGAAGAAAGACATATATGGGTTTTAAACTATACAGGGAAGGGTATACTCACACAAATGAGACCACAGAACTATTGGAATATTATAAAGCCTTTTATGAATCTTCTCTCCTTTAGATAAAATATCCCCTACTCTTTTAAATTACCTTCATACAGTTTTCAAATTCCCATCCATACCCTCTGTATATTAGGATTTTGTTGAAAATTTGGAACCAGGACTTGAAAATTATAATCTTTTTTTTTTCCCCTCTGAGTCTGGGGTTAAGTGACTTGCCCAGGGTCACACAGCTAGGAAGTGTTAAATGTCTGAGGCAAGATTTGAACTCCCATCCTCCTGAATTCAAAGCTGGTGCTCTATCCACTGTGCCACCTAGTTGCCCCTGAAAGTTATAATCTAAATTTAATCTGCCAAGTTCAGTGTATGGAGGAATGATCACCTTCCTTTTCTAGAAAGTATTTTTAAAAATAATATATACTAAGATAAAATGACCTGCATACATACCAGGTTTCACAGAATCAAACTCATCATCAACTTCCCATATAGGCTAATTAAAGACAACATTTTTTTTGAACACATGTGAGGATTTTCAGAGCACAAATTAGGGATCATTCACCTATTGTTTCTTTCTTCTTGGAGCTTGGTCTTTTCCATAAATTTTCCCTTTTGTTCTGATTTTTCTCTACCAACAGGATTCATAAAGCAATGTGCATTTAAAATTAATTAATTAATTAAAAAGAAAAAAAATGCAAAAAAAAAAAAGAATAGAGAAAAAGGATTGCCTATGAAGGATATCATAAAGATAAAATCAACACAAACTTATAAAAGTTTGGAAGTGAATAGGGTAAGAGAAAAGGAAGACAAATATTCATCTTGAATTTCAAATCTAAATGGTATAAAAGATTAAATCTATAGAAAAAAGAGAAAAAGGGAAAGTTTAGGGTTCAAGATGTTGAGTTCAATTTTGTACATACTGATTTTGAAGTACTAGAGGAAAATATAGGTTAGTACATCTAATAGACAGGTGGAAGTGTAAAGATCTGGAATTAGAGCTCAAGGTAAATATTGAAGTTAGATTTATGTGTAAGAAAGGGTCAATTAACTTAACATATGTAAAACATTTTGTAAACTTTAAAGTATTATATAAATGTTTGCTGTTATTTTTGTGTTATATATATATGTTATTTATGTTATAATGATTGTGATGGTGATGATTTTTATAATAACATAAATGGGAAAAATCAGAAAACAATCAGAAGTGAATACTGAGAAATTAAAAAAAATTCCTAAAGAAAAAATATAAAAAGACACCTCCTCCTCCTTTTTTTTTTGTAGGGAAGTGGGGTTCTGCAGGAAAGGAACATTCCACAGAACATCAATTTAAAAAATGAATTGACTTCTGGATTTTTTCTTCCTCCTCTTTAAAAAATTACTGTATGGCTGGTTGTCTGGGATGAGAGAGAGGGAGAGGAATACAAAGGGGCAACCTAAAAATGAAGAGTAATAATAAGATCTGTTTATGAAAAAGAATGAAATCTTCCTGAGTTAAGGGATTCATTTAATTTTTAACAGTGTTAAAGATTGGAAAGTATGAGTCTCACAAAGACTAAAGTGTATAGACAGGTGTAAATGTCCCCATCATACAGATGTAGAAACTGAAATTCACAAAAATTAAATGACTTTCTCATGATTACAGGGCTTGTACATGCTAGAACAAAGAATAGAATTCAGATGCATGGGTTTTTAGTTCTGAATTACTGTAACATATTGTCCTTTTCTCTCTCTCTATTCATGGTGAACTCTAGGGAGATCTTTCCAGATTCCCTGCCCTTGATGTATCATGATAATTCAATGGTCTTTATGGATCAAGTCTCAGGGGCAAAAGAGACGTTCTAAGATGAATAGAAAAGCCAGACCTACACAGAATATCAGAATTACTGTTGACTTCCATGGGGTCAACCAGCCATAGATTCTCCCTAATATGGGGCTTAAAGATAGGATCACAGCTCAAAATCAGCCCTGGTGAGTCTAAGATAGAGTAGCAATTTCTAATATAGAGAAATCAGTGAAAGAGACAGAAAAGAGAGAGAAAGAGAAGAGAAATGTCAAGAACTAAGAAAAAATGAATAAATTAAAAGAGACCAGTGAGAGGAAATTGAGAGAAAAAACAGTGAGATAAAATCAAATAATCAAGAGAGTGAGAGAAAAGTTTAGAGAGAAATAACAGAAAGAGAAAGAAGAGAGCTGGTTACAGACAGGAACAGAAAGGTACAGCTGCAGAGAAAACATATGTATATACATATACACACACATGCAAACACACACATACATGCACCTGTCCTCACAAATGAAGACATGCAAAGAAACAGATGAAGACAGAGACAGATACAGACAAACTTAACTCCTCAGTTGGAGTCTACCATTTCGGACTGAAAGTGCATCCATGGAACCCAGAATGGGCAGTTTTTGCCAGATGACCTCAGCAAAACTGTCAAAGGTAACCTCCCATTGACTTAGCCTTACAGATGATTAATTCTACAGACAGGCATTCAGATAGAGACAAATGGTCACAGTCCACATCTTTCATTATTATCTAGGATGTATGTGGAGCTCAAGGATTGAACACTGTTAATTTTCAGACCATTCCTCTGTCCTCTCCTTTCCCTTCTTCCATCCACCAATAAGGACTATAATAACTTTTTTTTCCTGTGGTGAGGAAGGAATGGTGAAGCACACATAAGCCACATAGTTCATAGCATAACACTAACCATTAGAATAGAGAGTCATCAAGTAGTCAAAAGTTGTATGTATGGACATATACTATTATCTTCTCCCATGGCTCCTCTGAAATCCCTCCTCAGAATAATTAAATGCAAGTTTAATGGTTTTAATTAAATGTAAGAAAATTAGGATATTTTGAAAATAGCCACTCTCAGGGACCACTAACCTCATTCTGTGCCTACTATTTCGCTTGAAATGAAAAAAAAAAATTAACCCAATGTTTCCAACCCTTTCATTCAAGCTGATCTATCTTTTCCCCCTACTTGGGACTCTCAGAGCCAAAACATAGACTGTGAAATGGAATAGACTAGGAAGAGAAGTGGGAAATGGAGTCAGAATGATACTCAGGTTTTTAAGCATAGTCTCTGAGCTGGGAGTATGTCAGAGGCCATCCATGTCTGATCCATATCTGAACCATCAACCCCTTTACTTTGCAGAATGAGGAAACTAAAGCCCAGAAAGCTTTACTGATTTTCATATTGTTAGATTTAAATTCTTAAGTCAGTTTTCAAACCCAGATCATCTGATTCCAAAACCAATATTCCTTCAACCATATCAGGCAACCTCCCTTGGTTTCTCCTTCTGGCTTCAGGGTTTTTTTCGCATTTAAATATAGCATTAATATCAGTTCTACTTACCTATATCCCTTTTTTCTATCCCAATCCACTTGGATAAAGTATATACTTTTAGAACCCTATTTTAGTTATTGGTTTTATCTCACCAAGTAACAATGATACTCCTGGACATTATTTGTCTTCTTATGTTGGAATATTGAATTCAACCTGATTCAGAGAGAGAGAGAGAGAGAGAGAGAGAGAGAGATGCTTATGAATGCATATACATATATAAACATTCAAGTGCTTTAATAGCTTAAGATTTTTAGGACATTTTATAGACACATATATCCAGATAGATCAGAAGATATATATATATGTGTGTGTGTGTGTGTGTGTGTATGTGTGCACCCATATGTATTTATAGAAAGAAATGTATGTATATGGACATGTGTATAAACATGCATGCATACATGCACACATATGTATGTGTATATGTATATACATAAATTATTCTGAAAGTCTTAGTGCAAATTTAAACTTTAAATTTCACTAAAACTTTTGGGACACTATGCACACATACACAGATATAAACATATATACATACATGTATATATATATTTATGTATCTCTATATGGAGATACATATATAACCATATACACCTGTATATTGTCTATGAATACTTAAAAACCTCATAGCTTTTATTGCTTACTGATTACCCATTTTGTTTCCTGTAATTTCTGTATTTCTCTGTTGTTCTTCCTATATTTTACCTATTTTTAGAGCACAGTGCAAAAAGCTCTGAAGTTGAGCATAGAGGATCTGAATTCAAATTCTGAATTTGCCATTTACCAATGTAACCTTTGCCAATGCATAATCTCTATAAAATTAATTTTTCCTCATTTATGAGAAATGTGGGGATCAGTCATCTGGTCTGTTATTTTTGATTTTAAATCCAATGTAACTTTTGATTTTAAAATCCTCAGATTAGATATTATTATGGTAATGTGCCTGATCAACAAATAAAAGCAGCATTTTTAATTCACTTTTTCTATTTTAAATTCATTTGATTATTTTTTTTAAACATTAGAGAAATATTTTTTGTTTATTTCTTTTTTTTAAATCAAATCTTGCGTATGGACTCCTTCTTTGTCCAGGCATCTACAATTTTTATGAATAACAAATCACTTTCCTCTGGATATTCCTGTTCATCAGAAAAGAAGACTATCATTTGACATTGTAGGCACCCTCCTGGAGGTTATCCTCTATTTTGTCAATTTCCTGATTTTCTTGGTTTCAGAGATACCAGATTTACCAAAAACAGATCACCTCTGTCTAAGCATTTTTACTTTTTTGACAGGGTTACTTAGCAGGTAGATCAGGGAATGCCTCAGAAATACTCTGCTTAGATTTATTTCATTTTATTATTTCATTCAAGCTTTTTATTTTCAAAACATATGCAAGGATAATTTTCCACCATCGACTCTTGCAAAACCTTGCATATCAATTTCTCTCCCCTTCCCCTTCACTCCTTGGCCTAGATGGCAAGTAATTCAATATAATAAATATGGTAAAAATACATGTAAATCCTATATAGGCATATATATTCTACAATTATCTTGCTGCTTAGATTTTAACAAAATCAATAAAATTTGGTATAAAGAAATATATTCTAAAGGACTACAGTTACAAAGTTTATAATTGGTTGAATGGTAGTAATCAAAGAATCATTAATGGTTTATTCTCAGCTTGATAATAGAGTAACATGGAATAAGCCAGAGATCTGTGCTTGGCTTGGAGCTCTTTCTATGTGTTTCTGTCTCTCTGTGTTTTCTCTCTGTATGTATATGTTTCTCTCTTTTTTTTCTTTGTGTGTGTGTGTGTGTGTGTGTGTGTGTGTGTGTGTGTGTGTGTGTGTGTGTGTGTAGTAAATATCAAGTCCAAGATCTGAACCAATATTCTATTTTTAAAACCGATGGATTTTCTGCCACTCCTTGTTTCATCCCAGGGTTCTGTCATTAAAAAACTCCAATGTATCCCTCTTGCTCCTACTATAAAGCTCAATCTTTTCTTTCTGGTCTATAACATTCATTACAACCTGATTCCATTTTTCCAACTGATTGAATGAATGAATCACTTCTCTTCTTACTCTCAACATGCCATTAGCTGCTTTTGTTTTTCTTTTAATTTTTGTAAATAATTTAGATAAAGTTATAAGTAATTTTACATGCTTTTCTGAGGAAATAACATGTTTGAGAGACTTAGGCTTATGGAGAAAAATGAATTCTCCTGACAAACTTTTTTTCTCATTTGTGTGCTTAATATTTCAATTCATAGAGATGTTGTATTAGCATATATTATTTGAAAAAAATTGGCAATTACTAACAAGTTAAACCAAAGAATATAAAAAGTTACAGTTAATGATTCACAGATTCTACTATATGTGTAAGTAAAAATATTTTAGGAGTTGGTTTCACAATGCTCCTAAAAACAAAAATCATTTCATAAGATACTTAATTTCCTCATAATCATGAAACCATCCCTATATGGGCTATAAAAATAAATAAGTATTCTGAGTGATATATGAAGAAATTCAGATCATTCTCTGAGAGCTCCTTCTCTCTTCTCCTCATGTCACATCATTCTGAACCCTTACAGTACCACTATTACCTCCTTCACCCATTGCACATGAAGAGGTGGACCCTCTTTGACATTGCAATACTTTCTAAAACCACAAATGGACCTATGCCATCCCACCTTCTCTAGCAGATTGTCATGTCTACCAACCTCACTTACTAATCTTCAGTCTCTCTATGTCTACTTGCTTCTTTCCTTCTGTAGACAAATATATTCATGTCTCCCTCATCATCAAAACAAAACTCTTACTTGAGCTGTCCATCCTAAATTAGATACCATCCTATACCTCTCTGTAATAATTATGAGGAATAGTAATCTAGTTTGGTTAGAATGGAGAGGTGATATAGAGGTGAAAGACTAGAGTGGTAATTTAAAATCAGGTTGCAGAAGACCTAAAAAAGTAGACCTAAGAGTCTGTATCTTATTCTAAAGGTAATAGAGAAAGAAGCTTGTTTTTTATGGGGTATTTTATTATATCAGGCTTGTGAGAAAATAAGATAATTTTGGCAAGAAACATTGAAAAAGGGGAGAATACTAGATGAAAAGGGTTCCAGAAATGGACTCCAAGAAGAGCTTATCTATTGAAATAAAAAACAAAAACATCAGATGGGATTCTTTTCTTTTTATATGGACCTCTTCTGGTCCCTCCTTCATCTTTTTTGCTTCATGAAATGGAGGGAAAAAGTTGTTCTTTCTTTCCTGCTTGTTTTAAGGAGTTCAGGAGATAAAATTTTGTGGGTTTTTTTGACTCTGGGTATCTTAGCAGCTTCCAGGAGCATTGGAAAGATTTTTTTTTCTTATCAGACTCAATCTCAGGAAACTAGGAGGTAGAAAAAAAGATTAAATAGCCATTAACTGGAAGTGTATGTGTATGGCAAAGTGAAATGAAATCAGTTCCTAGAGTTAGAGAGTTAGATGGACCTGGGTTCAAATACTGCTGTTGATATTTCCCATTGCAACCATGAAGAATTCACCTAACCTCTATGATTCTCAGTTTTCTCATTTATTAAATAAGAGTTTTAAACAAGATGGCCTCTGAATTCCATTCCACTTCTCAATTTATCATCTTAATTCCTGAAAAGGGATCTCTAGAACTGAATGTAACTACATCAGTGAGACCATTTCCTATAAAAATATATCATAATGTTCTCCTCCACATTCATTATTTGGTTTTTATGTATATTAGAGGCTCATAAGGACAGCTGATCTGCTGTATGAAATTACAAAGAGATGAAAATATTTTTAGAATTTATGATTATATTTTCCATAGATAATATGCATAGGCTTAATGACAACTTCTTTGAGTGGATTGGGAGACACGTACATTATTACTAACAATTCATTGAGAGAGTAATTAAAATGTAATAACTATAGATGACTTGAGTTATTGTGGGTCAGAGCTATTTCGGGAATTTTTATTTTAGAATCAGACATTGTGGAACATCCTGAGGGAACTGAAAAAAGACTAAAGAAAAGTAAACCTCACAGAAGAGCTGCCTGTCTTCATCAGCCTGATTATTGAACTAGATCTTCACCAGAACTTCACTTCAAAAATTCTGCCTCATGATTTTACTATAATGGACTCAAGAGATTCCTGATTATGGACCATAATCCTGTATATAACTTTACTTCTTACTTCCCTCAAAGATCACTTTGTAAGCAGTTAGATGATTCTGGTGGTATCCAGGATTCAAATGATATGAGATAGAGAGTATTGTGGTTAATGCAAGAATCCAAGTTCCCTGAGGCACCACTGTTTAATCCCTAACATTGTATATTGTACTTCTAATGTAGGTTCTCCTAAAACCACAGTGCCCTGACCATGTGGCAAGAAAATAGCACTACTGTCACTGAGTTTATCCTTGTGGGCTTTCCTACTGCCATTTGGCTGCAGACACTGCTCTTCTTCCTATTTCTTGGAACCTATCTATTTGTATTGATGGAGAATCTAGTCATTATCCTTACTGTCTGGACCAACAGCTCCCTTCACAAACCTATGTACTACTTTCTGGGTTGCATGTCCTTCCTGGAGATATGGTACATTTCTGTCACAGTCCCCAAGATGTTGGCTGGTTTTCTTCTTCACCCTAATACCATCTCATTTTTGAGCTGCATGGTTCAACTCTACTTTTTCCTTTCACTTGCCTGCACAGAGTGTGTACTCCTGGCTGTCATGGCATATGACCGCTATGTGGCAATCTGCCAGCCACTCCACTACCCGGTCATCATGACCATAGACCTCTGTTTTCAGTTGACTACCTTTTCCTGGGCATGTGGCTTCTCTATTGGTATAATCAAAGTCTACTTTATCTCTCGTGTCATTTTCTGTGGTAACAATGTGTTAAACCACTTTTTTTGTGATGTTTCTCCCATCCTTAAATTGGCCTGCAAGAACATTTCCATGGCTGAGATGGTAGACTTTGCCTTAGCCATTGTAATCCTAATATTCCCTTTCTCAGCCACTGTTCTCTCCTATGGTTTCATTATCTCTACTGTCCTAAATATCCCCTCAGCTGCAGGACAAAGGAAGGCTTTCTCTACCTGTGCTTCCCATCTCACTGTGGTGATAATCTTTTACATGGCAGTAATCTTTATGTATGTTCGGCCTCGAGCAATTGCCTCCTTCAACTCCAACAAACTGATCTCAGCTGTATATGCAGTCTTCACTCCCATGTTAAATCCTATTATTTACTGCCTGAGGAACCAAGAAGTCAAGGATGGCATCAGAAAAACCCTTAGCAGTGGCTGGACCCTATTCTGTAGAAATCCCTCCTCTTGAAAAGCCCTCTCATTCCTTTTCAGGATTCTAGAAATCATTCCCAAGAGGGAAAAGAACTGCTGAAAAAAAGTACTGAGAGCCCAGAAATGCCAGCTTAATTTTGTGATACAAAATAAAATTGTCAAAATAGAGTAGAAGAGAGAAAGTGAGACAGAGACAGGGACTGAGAAGGGTGATACTAACTAAAATTCTCAAAAGTAAAGTAGGAGAGAGAAAATGAGACAGGGATAGAGACAGATACTGAGGAAGAAAGAGAAAGAGAGAAAGAGAAAGGGAGAGCAGAGACAGACAGAGAGAGCTAAGGAGAAGTAGATAGTGATATTATATATATGTGTATATATATATATATATATATATATATATATATATATATATATATATATATATATATATAAAACAAAATTATTTGAAATAACTGAAAAAAGTTCAACTTAATTTTTTTTACATAAGACAAATGTGGATCCAATAGCCAAATGCTGAATAATAACTAATAAATAGATGTATAAAATGATTTCACATATGTGTGTAATACATATGTATGTACATATGTATGGATATACACATATAAATATTTGTGTCTAATGGTAGCTATCTCTGGGAGGGAGAAAAAAAAGAAAGTTGCATGATAGCTTTATTATATATTTAAAAAGAATAGTAAATTGCACATAATGGATTTGCTGTTTCATGTGCAATCATTTTTGTTTCTATTCTATGTCATAAAAATCCTTCTTTTATTTATTTAATTCAGAATAAAATCAGTTTAGTGATTAAGCATTAGAAAATGATGTAACCATATTTTAAAAATTTAATCAAAACCATATGATTATTTTAAAGAAATGTAGGTAAAAAATTAAAAGCACTATTGCCTTCATGATAAAATTCTTTTTATACCTTTTTTATTTATAAGATATATGCATGGATAATTTTTCAGCATTGACAATTGAAAAATTTTTTGTTCCAATTTTTCTCCACCTTACCTCTACCCTCTCCCCCAGATGGCAGGTAGACAATACATGTTATATATGTTAAAGTATATGTTAAATACAATATATGTATACATATCCATAGTTATTTTGCTGCACAAGAAGACTCATACTTTGAAATAATATATGAGAAGGAAATAAAAAATGCAGGTGGACAAAACAGAGGGATTGGAAAAGCTATGTAGTGGTTCACATTCACTTCCCAGATTTCTTTCACTGGGTATAGTTGATTCTATTCATTATTGAACAAATGGAACTAATTTGGTTCATCTCATTATTGAAGAGAGCCACATCTATCAGAATTTATCATCCTGTAGTATTGTTGTTGAAGTATATAATGATCTGGTCCTGCTCATTTCTCTCAGCATCAGTTCATGTAAGTCTCTCCAGGTCTTTCTGAAATCATTCTGTTGGTCATTTCTTACAGAACAATAATATTCCATAACATTCATATACCACAATTTATTAGGCCATTCTTCAATTGATGGACATCCACTCAGTTTCCAGTTTCTGAACACTACAAAGAGGGCTGCCACAAACATTTTTGCACATACAGGTCCCTTTCCCTTCTTTAAGATCTCTTTGGGATATAAGCTCAGTAGTAGCACTACTGGATCAAAGGGTATACACAGTTTGATAATTTTTTGAGCATAGTTCCAAAAGCTCTCCAGACTGGCTGGATGTATTCACAATTCCCCCAATGATGTATATTTAAAAGAACAGGTATGAAAAACCCATTTAAAAAGGATCAAAACAAATCTCAGAGACCAAGCTCACATAATGAAGAAGTACAGAAAAGTATTTGAATAAGTTAAAAAAAAAAAAAAAAGAACTCTTAAGGAAGGTAAATAATCATTATTTGTGAAAGACCCGGGCTAGCTCCTCTGAAGGGTTCAGAATAAGTCTTTGTCAGGATGAGCAAAAGTCCTTGCCCCAGGTTGTGGATGCCAATATGTAATGTTCTGTTGTCTCCAGAAACTGCCAATTACTCTCTGGGAGGAGATCCGCTGTCTCAACTCAATCCCAGACTAGACTCTTCTTCCACAGAGCCATCCCAACTGTCCTAGAGTAGACTCACTCCTTGCTCAATGTTGTCTTCTTTTATCCTCCCAGAGAATGGGGGTGTGAGAACTCAAGGGCTTGTGGGAAAATTACTTCAACCAATGAACTTGCTCCCTTTAAAGGTTGTCAAACTCCTCCTTTTCATATGTAAACTCCTCCAAAGAAGTTCAAAGGTGTAAACTCCCCTTAAAAGCCCAAAGCAAAGGTGTGAACTACAGAATTGTTAAGTACCAATTTAGCACTTAGTAAGAACCTAATAATTATATATTATGGGATTAGGCCAACATGGTAAAAATTGCAATGCTGATTAAATTAATCTCTACATTTACTATTATACTTTTCAATAAGTGGTATAAATAATTTATAGAATTTAATATCATCATAATAATATTCATTCATAAAAAACCAAAAGTTCTTGAATCTTAAAAGAAAAAGTAAAAAGCAATAGGAATAAAGTTGGGGGGATATCATTTTCACCTTTTAAGCAACATTAAAGGATAAATATATGCAAAATTCTTTGGTGCTTTTTAATAATGGAAAAGTCACTCAGTAGAACATATGAAGATAAAGCACACCAAACAAGTAAGTCCCCATGTTTATCAAATCTGAGATTACAAACTGTGGAAGACTGGAAAGCATAATGCCAGTTTTTATACTATGTAACCCAATACATTTTAAATGGATAGCAAATCTAAACAATCACACCACTAAAAATTAGAGGATAGAGGAAGAAAGATCCTTTCACAATTCTGAATTTCATAAGAATAATAAAAATAGACAGCACAAAACACAAGTATGATTATGTAATTTCAGAACTTTTCACAAGGGATAAATAAAAAAAAAGAAAATTCTACGTTGGGAAAAAATTCCATACAATATCTGTGGAGAAAAAAGTTTCATACACAAGATATATTAAAAAACATATTCAAATATATGTGAACAATAGTCATTTCTCAATAGATAAATGCCTGGCAAGTTTTCAAAAAATGAAATGCAAAGCCTTGAATGCAAGAAAAGTATCTTAAAATCAGGAAGAGAAATTAATTCAAACAACTCTGAGGTTTCATCTCATATTTATTGAATTGATAGTACTGATAATAGAAACTGTCAGTATCAAGAGAGATTTGTTTGGGGTGACAAACACACTAAAACACTGCTAGTTGTGAAGTAGTCTTAAGGACCTGAAAAAGTTAATTGTAATCATGCAAATATTTCTAAATTATTTGTACCTTCTGATCTAGAGATGCTATTTGATCTTATATCATTTGAGGTCAAAGGCAGAAAGAAAGGCCCTATTTTTTTTTTTTTTTCTGAGGCTGGGGTTAAGTGATTTTCCCAGGATTACACAGCTAGGAAGTGTTAAGTGTCTGAGACCAGATCTGAACTCCTGAATTAAGGGCTGGTGCTCTATCCACTATGCTACCTAGCTGCCCTGGCCCCATATCCTAAAACCCATATCTGTGGTGTTTAAAAATAATAACTACCAGTAAGTTCTTTTTACTTGATTTTCAAAATCCCTTTTGAGTACTTCCATGGCCTGAGAACAATTCTTATTTTTTCTTGAAAGCTTTGAAGGTGGGAGCTTTGACTTTGTTATCTTCTTTTAAGTGTGTGTATTGATCTTCCTTTCACCATTGTAACTTTCTATGGTCAGAAACTTTTTCTGTTGTCTGCTCATTTCCCTAGCCTATTCCTCAGCTTTTAACTCTTTGTCAAATCAGGGCTCTAGGGTGGAGGTACACTGTCCCAAGCTTCCATAATTTTGTTCAGCTGTTTTCAGAGATCCTTCTAGGGACCTAACCACAAGCACTCTTTTCTGCCCTGGAAGTGTGAGAAGTGTCTCTTCCCTGCTGTAGCTGTAAGACCTAGTATTCCTTCCTGCTAATATAGAGACTCCCTGTGAGCAGAGGCCTCAGAAAGCTGTCACTACTATCACTGCTGTCACTGCCTGAACCACTCTTGGTTTGCTCAATTTCTAAGACTCTCTCACCCTACTGACAAACCTTTTCTGCCAACCTTCCAAGTTGTTTTGTCTCTTGCCTGAGAGTTCTAGAAAGTGACAGTACTGCTGCTGATTCAGAAGTCCTGCTTTTCTAACATTGGGATTTGGGCTGGAGCTGGAGCTTTGACTGTACCAGGACTACATGCTGGGCTCTCACCCTGATGCCATAGACCCTTTCTCCTGATCTTCCAAGTCTTCTTGATATCTCTGGATTGAAAAATCTGGAAGCCACTTGTATGGTGCTGATTCAGAGGTCTTTAGACCCTTTCCTATTTTACTGGTGTGGTTCCCGGACTGGAACTAGGGCTGGGGCTTGAATTGAGGCCTGGGCTGTGATGATACAACCTACACTGTGATTGCACACTGAGCTCCACCCTGATTCCACAGACTTTTTCTGCTTACATTCTAACTTGCCTTTGGTGTTTCTGGGCTGAGAAGTCTAGAAACCACCTGCTTTGCTAATGCTGGGGCCAGAGTGAATCTTGAACTGAGGTGGGGCTGAGGCAAGAGTATACTGGCCTGGCCTGTGCTGGGACTGCAAAATAGATTTGGGTTCTGGGTGATCTTGCTAGAGGTCACATGCCTTTTCTGTTCACCTTCTAAGTTTTCTTTGGCTGGAAAATGATCTACTCCATCTTTTGGATCGTTCTGATGCTCTAAAATTTATTTAGAGTTATTACTTAAAGGAATTTGAAGAGATTTGCCGGAGAGGTGAGGCAAGTTCCTGACTTTACTCCATCATCTTGGCTCTGCCTTAGGATCCACATTCTGAGTAAGACAGCTAGTAGTCTTCTCCAGTGATCAATAAGGAATCCAAGAGTACTCAAAAAATCTGTTAATCTTGGATTTTTCAAAACTTTTAGTCATTCAAGTCCCTGTGTACACAATAGGCTTTTGAGTGGAACCTGGTGTAACTTTGCAATAGGCAAGCCTATTGAATTGTCCAAAAATCTCTAGAAAATAAATAGAGCAATAACTGTTTGGACATGTATACATATATTGTATTTAATTTATACTTTAACATATTTAACATGTATTGGTCAACCTCCCATCTTGGAGGGGGGAAGGAGGGGAAAATTAGAACAAAAGGTTTGGCAATTGTCAATGTTATAAAATTACCCATGCATATATCTGGTAAATAAAAACTATTAAAGAAAAGAAAGAAAATAAATAGGGCTACACATTAAAAGTAGCCTTTCCCAGTTCCAATGATCTTGTCATGAACATCCAGAGAGAGGATTGTGGGAACCTAATGTGGATCACAACACAGCATTTTCACTCTTTTTTGTTGTTGTTTGCTTGCATTCTATTTTCTTTCTCATGTTTTCCCTTTTTGTTCTGATTTTTCTTGTGCAGCAAGATAATTGTATATGCATACATATATTGAACTTAACATATATTTAACATGTTTAACATATATTGAATTACCTGCTATCTAGAGGAAGAGGTGGAGGAAAGGAGGGGATAATTTGGAACAAATGGTTTTGTGAAAAATTAATCATGCATATGTCTTGAAAATAAAAAGCTTTAATAAAAAAAGTAGCTTCTCCTCTTTTTCTTTCTCAGACCTTTTGATAAGAATTGTTACTCTCTTTGTGGAATGCCCAGAGGCCACAGGACTCTGTGCTTGACTTCTACTTATATATGAAATTCTCCTATGTCTCTATGTTTGTTTTTTATGCCTTTGAGATTCAGCGTGAAAGAATTGATAGATTCCTGAACTTAGAGTCAGGAAGAGGTGTCAAGATTCCATATCAAACATGCTATTTCCTTAAAAATAATAAGATTATAGATTGAGTTGGGAGGGACCTTAGAGATTATCAATTACAATTCCTTTATTTTACAAATAATGAAACTAAGTCCTGGAAAATGTAAGTGACTTGTTGAGGGTCAGACAGCTAATAAGTGTCTGGAGCAAGATTTGAGCTCAAGTTTCCCAGACAATAATAAAGGGAAAACAACCTTATTTTTTAGAGGATTTTCTTTGACTAAACTATCCTCCATTTTTATGAAGTCTAAATTATAAAACTTTACTGAAATTGCCTCACCTTCTGCCATACACTCAATAATAAAATCCAAATTAAACGTTTCCATGCCTAGATTAAATACTCAAAATGTTACTGCACGTAGCATTCTTTAACTTCAGGACCATAAATACCACAACCAAGAACTTCTCATACCAAATTTCCTTTAGAGACAGATTAAATCCCTTTGGTCCATTTAAATACAGAAAAATGCTATTGATTGTGTGTTCAAAGTAGTCTTGAAAAAGCTATAGAAGTGAAATTTGAACTCTAGTTCAAATTTAAATTAAATTAAACCAGCTACTAGTGATTAGTTTTCCTGATACATTGGTAAATTTATTTACCTCTTACTTTGTTACTCATGTTATTTGACCTCAAGTCATGCAGATCTGGAAGTGGGTAATATTCTCCCTGATTTACCTAGGAACGGAGATTAAGAAATTTCCCAATATTTCAAGTTTCAGCTCTTTATCCACTCTATGATCTAGCTACCACATAATGTGGTTTCATCTAGCAGTGGGAATGATAGTTATGAAATGTAAAGAGTGTTTTCCAGTGACATCTTTTAGAATTTATTGTGTTCCCTGTCAAGAATTACATTCATAAATTTGGTTATGTGTTCACCTTAAAAAATCCTTTCCTAGTACAATGAAACATTAAATCCCTATGTTACTTAACTGCTTGTTTCACTCAAAGTCAGTTCATATAAAACTTTCCAGATCTTTGTAAAATCAGCTTGTTCATCATTTTTATAGAACAATAATATTCCATTACCTTCATTTACCATAACTTATTCAGTCGTTACCCAATTGATGATCATGAACTCATTTCGCAAATCTTTACAATCACAAAAAGAGCTGCTACAAGTATTTTTGTGCATGTTTTACATGTGGGTTATTTTCCCTCCTTTATGATTTCTTTAGGCTGCAGACCCAATAATGGCACTGCTTGGTCAAAGGATATGCACGGTTTTATAGCTCTTTGGGCATAGCATCAAACTGCTCTTCAGAATGGTTGGATCATTTCACATCACTACCAACAATGCATTAGTATCTCAGTCTTCCCACATGCCCTCCAACATTTATCGTTATTCTTTCCTTTCATCTTAGCCAATCTGAGAGGTGTGAGCTGGTACTTCATAGTTATTTTAATTTGCATTTTTCTAATCAATAGTGATTTAGAGCATTTTATCATATAACTATAGATGGCTTTAATTTTATCATCTGAAGCTTCTTCATATCCTTGACCATTTATCAATTGGGGAATGACTTATATACTTATAAATTTCACACAGTTCTTTATAAATTTCAAAAATGAGACCTTTATCAGAAACACCATCTGAAAGATTTTTCCCAACTTTGAACTTCCCTTTGCAAAACCTTTTTAATTTAGTGTAATCAAAGGCGTCCATTTTGCCTTTCATTATATTCTCTAGTTCTGCTCTGGTCATAAACTCTTCCCTTCTCCAAAGATATAATAGGTGAATTATCCATAGTTCTCCTAATTTGTTTATGGTATCATCCTTTATGCCCAAATCATGTACTGTTTTGATCTTATTTTGGTATGGGGTATGAGATGTAGATTTATGCTGAGTTTCTGACATATTATTTTCCAGTTTTCTCAGCAATTTTCATCAAATAGTGAGTTTTTATTCCAGAAGCTGGAGTTTGAGAGTTTATCAAATACTAGATTGCTATAGGCGTTAATTATTGTGTCATATATATCTAATTATTCCACTGATCCACCACTCTAGTTCTTAGACAGTACCAAATGGCTTTGATGACTTATTGCTTTATAATACAGTTTTAGGTTTGGAACTTCTAAGCCACCATCTTCTTCTTCTTTTTTTTTATTAAGATTTTTTATTTATAAAACATATGCATGGGTAATTTTTCAACACTGACTCTTGCAAAACCTTCTGTTCCAAATTTTCCCCTCATTTCTCCCAACCCCTCTCCTAGATGGCAGGTAGTCCAGTACATTAAACATATTAAAATATATGTTAAATTCAATATATGTATACATATTTATAAAGATATCTGGCTGCACAAGAAAAATCTGATCAAGAATTAAGAAAAGAAGACTCTGAAAGAAAACAAAAAATAAGCAAACAACAACAGAAAGAGTGAAATGCTATGTTGTGGTCTACACTTAGATCCTATACTCCTCTCTCTGGGTAGATGGCTCTCTTCATCACTGGACAGTTGGAATTGGTTTGAATCATCTCATTGTTTAAGAGAGCCACGTCCATGAGAATTGATCATCATATAATCTTCTTGTTGCTGTGTACAACGATCTCCTGGTTCTGCTCATTTCACTCAGCATCAGTTCATGTAAGTCTCTCCAGGCTTCTCTGAAATCATTCTGCTGGTCATTTCTTACAGAACAATAATATTCCATAACTTTCATATACCATAATTTATTCATTTTCCAATTGATGGGCATCCATTCAGTTTCCAGTTTCTTACCACTATGAAAAAGGCTGCCATAAACATTTTTGCATATGTGGTCCCTTTCCCTCTTTTAAGATCTCTTTTGGGTTCTGATAAAGGTCTCATTTCCAAAATATATAGAGAACTGACTCTAATTTATAAGAAATTAAGTCATTCTCCAATTGATATATAATCAAAGGATATGAACAGACAGTTCTCAGAAGAAATTGAAATTATTTCTAGCCACATGAAAAGGGGCTCCAAGTCATTACTAATCAGAGAAATTCAAATTAAGACAACTCTGAGATACCACTACACACTTGTCAGATTGGCTAGAATGACAGGGAAAGATAATGCGGAATGTTGAAGGGGATATGGGAAAACTGGGACACTGATACATTGTTGGTGGAATTGCGAATACATCCAGCCATTCTGGAGAGTGATTTGGAACTATGCTCAAAAAGTACTCAAACCATGCATACCCTTTGATCCAGCAGAAATTTTAAAGAAGGGAAAGGGACTTGTATGTTTTTGGCAGCCCTCTTTGTAGTGGCCAGAAACTGGAAACTGAGTGGATGCCCATCAATTGGAAAATGGCTGAATAAATTGTGGTATATGAATGTTATGGAATATTATTGTTCTGTTAGAAATGACTAGCAGGATGATTTCAGAAAGGCTTGGAGAGACTTACATGAACTGATGCTCAATGAAATGAGCAGGACCAGGAGATTGTTGTATACTTCAACAACAGTACTATATGATGATCAATTCTGATGGATGTGGCCCTCTTCAATAATGAGATGAACTGAGGAGGCGGAGCCAAGATGGCAGAGAAGCCACATAGGACTTTCTAAGCTCTCTCCTACTCTCACTACCAACTATTTAATTCAGCCTCAAAAATAGCGCTAGACTGATAAAACTCACGAAGATTAGAAGTACAATAACTTACCAGCCAAAGAAAATCTGTAATTTCATTTGAAAAGGTCTGTCCAGAGGAGTGGGAAAAAGACTGGTGGTAGACATTAATAGAACTATGCTAGTATATTGTGCAGATCGGTTGGGTAGGCTTCTCGGGTTAGGAAAGCTACAGAGACTGACGACTTTGGCATAGGCTGATTGCTCCACTCTGCTTACAAAACAGCAGATCATCAGAGAAATCAAAGCCCACTTTTAAAAATACCAGAAATTATATTCTGTCTATAGGTACCCCAACCTGGAAGTGACTCAGCACAGATGACCAACATTCTGCTGTATCAAGATTTTCCTTGGGGCAGTTAAGAACCTGCACGGCAAGGAGTCACAGACCAGGGCAGCCTCTAATCTGCACAGTGAGGGGCTTGGCCTGAGGTAGTGGAACTTCCACAGCAGTGAAACATCCCCAGCAGCAACTGTGCTTCCCAGGGCAGAGCCACTTCTGGTCTGTGCACCAGGACTATTAGCCAGGTCAGCTGCTAATATCCACAGCCCCACAGTGAGCTTTGGCCTGGGGTTGTGACACTTTCACTGTTAGCCTCTAGCCTCAGGGCAGTCGTTAGGCCACACAGTGGGGGCTCTTCACTGGGCACTTCTGCAGCCAGGCCCGTGCTTACCAGATACAAGAAAGGGGAAGGGATTTAATGGGAGGGTGGAGAGATACTAAAAAGGGAGAGCTGCATGATGCAAGTAGGGTCCATAAGCTTATTACTGGGGAAAGGGTTCAGGGAGAGGCAAGGAAAAAAAAGCATAATCTGGGGATAATATGATGGCAGGACATACAGAAATAGTAATTTTAACTATAAATATAAATGGGATGAACTTTCCCATTAAGCGGAGGAGGATAACAGACTGGATCAAAAGTCAGAACCTGTTGTTTACAGGAAACACATTTAAAGCAGGGAGATACATACAGAAATCGTTAAAAGGCTGGAGCAAAATCTATTATGCTTCAGGTGAAGTAAAAAAAAGCAGAGGTAGCCATCCTTATCTCAGATCAAGCAAAAACAAAAATTGGTTTAATTAAAAGAGATAAGGAAGGAAACTATATCTTGTTAAAGGGTAGCATAGACAATGAAGCCATATCAATACTAAACATATATGCACCAAGTGGTATAGCATCTAACTTCCTAAAGGAGAAGTTAAGAGAGTTATAAGAAGAAATAGACAGCAAAAGTATAATAGTGGGAGATCTCAACCTTGCACTCTCAGAATTAGATAAATCAAACCACAAAACAAATAAGAAATAAATTAAAGATGTAAATAGAATATTAGAAAAATTAGGTATGAAAAATCTTTGGAGAAAACTGAATGGTGATAGAAAGGAGTATACTTTCTTCTCAGCAGTTCATGGAACCTATACAAAAATTGACCATAAATTAGGACATAAAGATCTCAAAATTAAATGCAGGAAGGCAGAAATAGTAAATTCTTTCTTTTCAGATCATGATGCAATAAAAACTACATTCAACAAAAAGTTGGGGTAAATAGGCCAAAAAGTAATTGGAAACTAAATAATCTCATCTTAAAGAATGATAGGGTGAAACAGCAAATTATAGAAACAATTAACAATTTCACTCAAGATAATGACAACAATGAGACAACATACCAAAATTTGTGGGATGCAGCTAAAGTGGTAATAAGGGGAAATTTTATATCTTTAGAGGCTTACTTGAATAAAATAGAGAAAGAGAAGATCAATGAATTGGGCTTGCAACTTAAAAAGCTAGAAATAGACCAAATTAAAAACCCCCAAAATATTAAACTTGAAATTCTAAAATTAAAAGGAGAAATTAATAATACTGAAAATAAAAATACTTATTGAATTAATAAATGAAACTAATAGTTGATTTTATGAAAAAAACCAATAAAATACATAAATCTTTGGTAAATCTGATCAGAAAAAAGAAAGAGGAAAATCAAATTGTTAGTCTTAAAAATGAAAAGGGGGAACTTTCTACCAATGAAGAGAAAATTAGAGCAATAATGAGTTACTTTGCCCAGCTTTATGCCAATAAATTTGATAACCTAAGTGAAATGGATGACTACCTCCAAAAATATAGGCTTCCCAGATTAACAGAGGAGGAAGTAAATTGCTTAAATAGTCCCATTTCAGAAAAAGAAATAGAACAAGCTATTAACTCCCTAAGAAAAAATCCCCAGGACCACATGGATTTACATTTAAATTCTACCAAACATTTAAAGAATAATTAGCCCCAATGCTATATAAAGTATTTGAAAAAATAGGGAATGAAGGAGTCCTACAAAATTCTTTTTATGACACAGACATGGTACTGATACCTAAACCAGGTAGGGTGAAGACTGAGAAAGAAAACTATAGACCAATCTCCTTTATGACTATTGATGCTAAAATCTTAAATAAGATATTAGCAAAAAGACTACAGAAAATCATCCCCAGGATAATACACCATGATCAAGTAGGATTTATAGCAGGAATGCAGGGCTGGTTTAATATTAGGAAAACCATTAGTACAATTGACCATGTTAATAATTAAATTAACAAAAACCATATGATCATCTCAATAGATGCAGAAAAAGCATTTGATAAAATCCAACATCCATTCCTACTAAAAACACTTGAGAGTATAGGACTAAATGGACTATTCCTTAAAATAGTCAGGAGCATATATTTAAAACCGTCAGTAAGCATCATATGTAATGGGAATAAAGTGGAACCTTTCCCAGTAAGATCAGGAGTGAAACAAGGTTGCCCACTTCACCATTACTATTCAATATTGTATTAGAAATGCTAGCCTCAGCA
Source organism: Sminthopsis crassicaudata (assembly GCF_048593235.1). Classification (NCBI taxonomy): domain Eukaryota; kingdom Metazoa; phylum Chordata; class Mammalia; order Dasyuromorphia; family Dasyuridae; genus Sminthopsis; species Sminthopsis crassicaudata. Next base: position 219,721,220 of record NC_133618.1, read on the forward strand.
ATAAGATTCAAGAAAGCTATTAAAGGAATTAGAGTAGTAATGAGGAAATCAAATTATCACTCTTTGCAGATGATATGATGGTATACTTAGAGAACTCCAGAGATTTTAATAAAAAGTTATTAGAAATAATCCACAACTTTAGCAAAGTTGCAGAATACAAAATAAATCCACATAAATACTCAGTATTTTTATACATCACCAACAAAATCCAACAGCAAGAGATATAAAGAAAAATTCCATTCAGAACAACAGTCGAGAGAATAAAATATTTGGGAATCTATCTACCAAAGGAAAGTCAGGAATTATATGAGCAAAATTACAAAACACTTGCCACAAAAATAAAGTCAGATTTAAATAATTGGAAAGACATCAAGTGCTCTTGGATAGGTTGAGCAAATATAATAAAGATGACAATACTCCCTAAACTAATCTATTTATTTAGTGCTATACCAATCAGACTCCCAAGAAACTATTTTAATGACCTAGAAAAAATAACAACAAAATTCATATGGAAGAACAAAAGGAATTAATTAAAAAAAATCAGATGAAGGTGGTCTAGTTGTACCTGATCTAAAGCTATATTATAAAGCAGCAGTCACAAAAATCATTTGGCATTGGCTAAGAAATAGACTAGTTGATCAATGGAATAGGTTAGGTTCATAGGGCAAAATAGTGTACAACTATAGCAATCTAGTGTTTGACAAACCCAAAGATACCAACTTTTGGGATAAGAATTCATTATTTGAAAAAAACTGTTGGGAAAACTGGAAATTAGTATGGCAGAAACTAAGCACTGACCTACACTTAACACCATATACCAAGATAAAATCAAGATGGGTCCATGATTTAGGCATAAAGAATGAGATCATAAATAGATTAGAGGAAGATAGGATAGTTTACCTCTCAGACTTGTGGAGGAGGAAGGAATTTATGACCAAAGGGGAACTAGAGAGCATAATTGATCACAAAATAGAAGATTTTAATTACATCAAAGTAAAAAGCTTTTGTACAAACAAAACTAATGCAAACAAGATTAGAAGGGAAATAACAAATTGGGAAAATATTTTTACAGTTAAAGGTTCTGATAAAGGTCTCATTTCCAAAATATATAGAGAACTGACTCTAATTTATAAGAAATTAAACCATTCTCCAATTGATAAATGGTGAAAAGATATGAACAGACAATTTTCAGATGATGAAATTGAAACCATATCCATTCATATGAAAGAGTGTTCCAAATCACTACTGATCAGAGAATAGCAAATTAAGACAACTCTGAGATACCACTATACACCTGTTATATTGGCTAAGATGACAGGAAAAAATAATGAATGTTGGAGGGCATATGGGAAAACTGGGATACTGATGCATTGTTGGTGGAGTTGTGAAAGAATCCAGCCAGAGCAATTTGGAACTATGCCCAAAAATTTATCAAACTGTACATACCCTTTGATCCAGCAGTGCTACTACTGGGTTTATATCCCAAAGAAATACTAAAGAAGGGAAAGGGACCTGTATATGCCAAAATGTTTGTGGTAGTGGCTAAAAACTGGAAAATGAATGGATGCCCATAATTTGGAGAATGGTTGTGTAAATTGTGGTAAATGAATGTTATTAAATATTATTGTTCTGTATGAAATGACTAGCAGGATAAATACAGAGCGGCTTGGAGAGACTTACATCAACTGATGCTGAGTGAAAGGAGCAGAACCAGAACATCATTATACACTTCAACAACAATACTGTATGATTATGTATTCTGATGGAAATGTATATCTTCAGTATAGAGAAGATCTAATTCAATTCCAGTTGATCAATGATGGACAGAATCAGATACACCCAGAGAAGGAACACTGGGAAATGAGTGTAAATTGTTTGCACTTTTGTCTTTCTTCCCAAGTTATTTTTACCTTCTGAATCCAATTCTTCCTGTGCAACAAGAAATTCAGTTCTGCCCATATATTGTATCTAGGATATACTATAACACATTTATCATGTATGGGACTGCCTGTCATCTAGGGGAGTGGGTGGAGGGAAGGAGGAGAAAATTCGGAACAGAAATGAGTACAAAGGATAATGTTGTAAAAAAAAATGCCAATGCTTATATGCTGTCAAAAAAATTATAATTATTAAATTAATTAAAAAAAAAAAACGAGATGAACCAAATGAGTTCCAATGAGCAGTAATGAATTGAACTAGCTACACCTAGTGAAAGAATTCTGGGAGATGACTATGAACCATTACATAGAATTACCAATCCCTCTATTTTTGTCCACCTGCATTTTTGATTTCCTTCACAAGTTAATTGTACACTATTTCAAAGTCTGATTCTTCTTGTGCAGCAAAATAACTGTATGGACATGTATACATATATTGTATTTAACATATACTTTAACATATTTAATATGTCTTGGTCTATCTGCCATCTGGGGAAGGGTTGGGGGGGAAGGAGGGGAAAAATTGGAATAAAGCTTTTCAGTTGTCAATGCTAAAAATTGCCCTTGCATATATCTTCTAAATAAAATTATACAATAATAATAATAATAATAATAATAATAAAATAATAAAAATATCTTTGGGATATAAGCCCAGTACAAATACTGCTGGATCAAAGGATATGCAAGTTTGATAATTTTTTGAACATGGCATCTTCTTTCTTTTCATTAATTCCTTTGATATTCTTGATCTTTTGTTCTTCTAGATTAATTTTGTTATTATTTTCTCTAGTTCTATAAAATAATGTTTTGGCAATTTGATTGGTATGGCAATGAACAAGTAGGTAATTTAGGCAGAATTGTCATTTTTATTATATTAGCATTGGCTTACCCTTGAACAATTGATATTTTTCCAATTGTTTAGATCTGATTTTATTTGTGTGAGAAGTGTTTTATAATTATGTTCATGTAGTCCTTAGTTTTGTCTTGGTAGATAGGTCAATAAGTATTTTATTTTGTCTACAATAATTTTAAATGGAATTTCTCTTTCTATATCTTGCTGATGGACTTTTTCAGTAATATATAGAAATGTTTATAATTTGTGTGAGTTTATTTTATATTCTGAAACTTTGCTAAAGCTGTGAATTGTTTCCAGTATGTTTTTGGATGACTTTCTAGGATTCTTTAAGTATATCATCATGTCATCTGCAAAGAGTGATAGTTTTATTTTCTTATTATCTATTCTACTTTCTTTCATGGCTTTTTTTCTTTTTTTTTTTTTTTTGCTAAAAGCAACATTTCTAGTACAATGTTGGGTATTAGTGGTGATAGTGGGTATCCTTGTTTCATCCCTGATTTAATTGGGAATGTATCCAGTTTCTCTCTGTTACAAATAATGCTTGCTTCTGGTTTTAGATAGATGCTGCTTATTAGTTTGAGGAAAGCTCCCTTTATCACTATGCTCTCTAATATTTTTAATAGGAATAAGTGTTGTATTTTGTTAAAAGCTTTTTCTGAATCTATTGATATCATCATATGAGTTCTGTTGTTGATATGGTAATATGGTAATAGCTTTCTTAATATTGAACCAACCTTGCATTCCTGATATAAACCCTAGTTGGTCATACTGAATTATGCTGGTGATAAATTGCTATAATCTCTTTATTAATATTTTATTTAAATTTTTACATCAATATTCATTAGGGAAATTGGTCTGTAATATCTATTTTGGATCTTTCTGCTTTAGGTATTAGTATACATATTTGTGTTATAGAAGGAATCCTCAGTGGGCTGCATCTGGCCTATGGGCAGAAGTTTGAGAACCCCTGTAAATCTATACTATGTAAATTATTTGGAAAAATAGGTAAAAAATGGAGAACTGCAAAATTCCTTCTATAACACAAATGGGCTGAGAGGCAGAGACAGAGTGTGAGTTTTTGTTTTTTACTATATAACAGTCTGGGGGACAGTGAACTGTCCTCCTGTTTAAAAAGTTTGAGGACCATTGGTAGAAATTAATTGTTCTTTAAATGTTTTGTAGAATTCACTTGTAAATCCATCTGGCCTGACATTTTTTCTTGGGGAGGTCATTATGGGTTTTTTTCAATTTCTTTTTCTAAAACAGGACTATGTAGGTAATTTATTTCCTCTTCTGTTAATCTGAATAATTTTTATTTTTGTAAATGTTCATCTATTTCAGTTAGATTGTCAAACTTGCTGCTATAAAGGTGGGGAAAATAGCTCTTAATTATTGCTTTAATTTTTTAAAGAGCAATTTAATTGCTCTTAATTTAATTTCATTGGTAGCAAGTTTACTCTTCATTTTTGGTGCTGGTGATTTGGAAGTTGAGGAGTATATTCTTTCAATTTCTAGAACTATCTGGTTCTAGAATATCAGGACAGTTTTCCTTGATAATTTCTGGAAAGGTGATGACCAGGCTTTTTTTTTATTACAACTTTCAAGTAGACTAATAATTTTAAAATTATCTGTCCTAGACCTATTTTCCAGGTTAGTTGTTTTTCCAATGAGATATTTTACATTTTTTCCTATTTTTTCATTACTTTAATTTTATTTTATTGTATCTTTATTGTTCATAAAGTCATTAACTTCCATTTGCTTAATTTTAAGTTTTAGAAATTATTTTTCTCAGTAAACTTTTAAAATCTCCTTTTCCATTTGGCCAGTTTTTTTTAAAGCATTCTTCTCCTCATTAGCTTTTTGTATTTCTTTTTGTACCACTCTCAATTCTCTTCTTAATTTTTCCTCTGTCTCTCTTTTAAGCTGTTCCATGGCCTGAGACCAATTCTTACTTTTCTTGAAAGTTTTGGATATAGGAACTGTGACTTTGTTATCTTCTTCTAAATGTGTGTTTTGATCTTCCTTGTCACCTAGTAAGTTTCTATGGTCAGAAACTTTTTCTGTTTGCTCATTTTCTTAGCCTATTACTCAGCTTCTAACTCTTTGTTAAAGTAGATTTCTGTTTTCAGGGTGGGAGATACATTGTCCCAAGTTAGTTTTGTGCAGCTGTTTTCAGCTATCCTTCTAGGGACCTGACCACAAACACTCTTTTCCACCTTGGAATTGTTAGAAATATCTCCACCACACTGTATCTGTGAGATCTAGTGTCCTAAATAAGTAGAGTCCTTCCTCAGTACTGATAAAGAGACTTTCTGTGAGCAGAAGTCTCAGGAAGTTGCTGCTACCACCACTGGTATGCTGGTTTCTTAAGACTTTCTCGCTTTACTGACAAATCTTTTCTGCTGATTTTCCAAGTCATCCCTGGTGTCTCTTGGTTGAGAGGTCTGGAAGCCTCCAGTATTGACACTGATTCATAGGTCCATAGGCCCATTCCTACTTTGGTGGCACTAAGGCTGGGACTGGAGGGAAACAGTATTCATGGTAACTTGCCTCAAAACTGCATACTGGATGACCAACATAGTACCACAGACCTTTTCTGCTGACCTTCTAGGTTGTCTTCAGCTGGAAAAATGTTTTCCTTTGTTTTTTTTTCTATGTTCTAAAATTTTGTTTAGAGTCATTTAAAGGAATTTGGAACAGTTTGGGATAGAGCACAAATTCTTTTTAAATTATTATTATAGCTTTTTATTTATAAGGTATATGCTTGGGTAAGCATATTTCAGCATTGACAATTGCAACTTTTTCCCCTCCTTCTCCCCACCCCTTCCCCCAGATGGCAGATTGATCAATACATGTTAAATATGTTAAAGTATAAGTTAAATACAATATATGTATACATTTCCAAACAGTTGTTTTGCTGTACAAAAAGAATAGGACTTTGAAATAGTGTACAATTAGCCTGTGAAGGAAATCCAAAATGCAGGCAGACATAAATAGAGGGATTGGGAATTCTATGTAGTGGTTCATAGTTATCTCCCAGAGTTCTTTTGCTGGATGTAGTTGGTTCAATTCATTACTTCTCTATTGGAACTGATTTGGTTCATCTCATTGTTGAAGAGGGCCACATCCATCAGAATTGATCATCATATAGTATTGTTGTTGAAGTATACAATGATCTCCTGGTCCTGCTCATTTCACTCAGCATCAGTTCATGTAAGTCTCTCCAGGCCTTTCTGAAATCATCCTGTTGGTCATTTCTTACAGAACAATAATATTCCATAATATTCATATACCACAATTTATTCAGCCATTCTCCAATTGATGGGCATCCACTCAGTTTCCAGTTTCTGGCCACTACAAAGAGGGCTGCCACAAACATTCTTGCACATACAGGTCCCTTTCCCTTCTTTAAAATCTCTTTGGGATACAAACCCAGTAGTAACATTGCTGGGTCAAAGTTTGATAACTTTTTGAGCATAGTTCCAAATTGCTCTCCAGAATGGCTGGATATATTCACAATTCCACCAACAATGTATCAGTGTCCCTGTTTTCCCACATCCTTTCTAACATTCTGCATTATCTTTCCCTGTCATTCTAGCCAATCTGACAGGTGTGCAGTGGTATTTGTTCACTTTTTTTCTTTTTTTTATTGTGTTTTTTTAATGAATGTATATGTATAACCAGGGGAAAAAGCTGATTGTAGATAAAAAAGATATGTGAAGAATAATAATTTATGATGCATATATAAGATTCATTAGCAGGGTAGGAAAAATCTCTTTCTTAATAATGGTACTTTGCTTATATTATTAAACAAACATGATTTTGCAAAAAGAGTAGTCTTATGCTTCTTTATATTCTAGGAATGTACAGCAGAATTACCTCAAAGAATAATTGATGAATTGTTTTTGAGTTTGTAAAAGAATAAACTTTTCATGTTTGTCAAATGCTTTCTTCATAACAATTTTGTGACTGTGGTAGGATAAGCTTCATTTTACATTTTTACAAATGAGAAAAATCATTTTACAAATGAGCTGAGGCTCAGAGATGCTAACTCTCCTACTAAGATATCAAAGCTAATACGTATCATAATGTTGATTCACACTCAGGTCTTCTCACTCCAATTCTGGTGATTCTTCATTTTACTTCTTAATGGTAGGGGGACCTGGGTGTCCATGGAAGAGAGAAATATTAAGTTGTCAAAAATAGATGTTATATTTATCACTGGAATTACAAGCACAAGGCTCTAACCATTATTTGAACGTCCATAGACAATAGGTACATACATGCAATTATTTACAAAAACACATTCATAACTGCATATGTTTTTTTGAGAGCTAGATAGTGATCAAATCAGGGAAAATGTAAGAAAAATGAAAAATAAGGCAGGAAAAAGGATATGTCCTTTCAGTAAAGGAGATACATAATGGTAGTTAAAATTTAGCAAAAGGACCATAAGTGGACCATAAATGCAAGTAAGGTCAGTGATCCATAGTTATAAAAAGTGCAGAATGAGAGGCTTAAAAACAAGATGTTTAAGATCCTCTTAAGATCTTTCTCAGCAATGAAAGTTAAATAGAGGCGCCAGGCCAGGAAACATATCCTATGGGATTCATTAAAACTATTGGCTCTGGACAAGGAGATTCACTATGAGTTTATCTCCATTGCAAGGTGATTGAGCTGAACCATAGATCCATGCTGTGTAGGAGACATCTGATGAAATAATAGTCAATTCTCTCAGGGACAGGACTTTGTCCCTCTTGTCAAAGGACAAGGACTGAATATTGAACATTTCTCTGTCATTTCTAGTCCTCTTTCCCCTCGCTTTTGCCTTTTTCCTAAACTTTATTATCTTCCAAACTCCTACACTAAAAAACCTTGATTCTTTTTTCCAGGCTGGAGGAATAATTTTTTCTAGTATAGGATTCCATAAGAGGAGTTTCTTTCCTTTCTCATAGACAGAAGTAGGAGAAAGGTGAAATGATATTCTCCTAATATCCTTCCTGGAGGAGGGTCCAAAATTGCTTTCTATACTTAACAATATTAGAAAAGCAGTATAGCAAAGATGGATAAGTTCCAAAGCATCTGATTCCAAAAGTTCCAACCTCTTTTCTTTTTTTCCCGTAAAATTCTGTTTGAGAAGTTAATGTTTTGCACTAACTGCAAAACAGACAGTTTGGTTGGAGACTGGCTTTCTGTTCCCATCAGAGGTAAGTAATGTTCAATGGAGAAATATATGTTCTGTTCCAGAATGTTTTGTAGAACCTGAACCTGAATATCAGAGAGTGAAGATGGAGATTTTAAGATAAGCAGCAAGAGAAAAAACGAACTAGAGACCCCAAAATCTTTGTTAGTTCCAATTTAAAAAAATGAATAATACCACACAAGCCTTGTAATGACAGACCTAGTTACACAAAGTGCTTATGTCTCTCTCAATCATAAATGTCCCCTAGGACAACTTCTGGAAGTGAGGAGAAAACTAAAATTTAGTAAAGGAAATTAATTTGACCATGGTCACTCAATAGTCAGGGCTGGGACTGGTATTCAGGTGTCTTCATATTGGTCCAGACCCCTGGAATTTTCAGGATGCTGTTCTTACCACTATAATTCATTATACTGGATTGTTTTCTGTTTTTATATATGACCCATTCCTCTCTAACCCACTACATTCCATTTAAATAGCCTAACTGGACTAATAAAGCATCTTTGTGATTTGCAAACATTTTTTCTGAATGACCCACTTTGTTGTTTTTTAGCTATGTCTAAAAAAGTTCTATTTCTGATGTCCTTTAATTAGACAAATTCTCATCTTCTTCAGTAACTGTAGAGAAGTTAAAGTTAAGTTAAGAAGTTAACTATCTGCAGAAATTAGTTAATTTGTATTCTCTAAATCCTTTATCTATTTATGTTACCATTAAAATATTTTGCTTTCATTGAGGGTTTCACGTTACTTTATGAAAGTCCATTCTAGGACAGCAAATTGCCCAAATTTCTCCAAAAAAGGAATTGGATAATGCATTAAATGAGTAATGCCCCTTCCTTTTGCCTTCCAAAGTCATTATCTCAGGGCTTCTAATACCTTCATAGAGCTTCCAGAGGTAACAAAACTCTGTTTTTGTTTTCTAACTGTATTTGTCTATGGTTTGTTTTCTTTTTCTACTTTTGAGAGGGTATAAGGGATAGTTGTTGGACTCCTATATTTGGAATTAGAGGAATTGCTGAGATCCCACGTGTCTTCTTTCCTTATGATCATGACAGTAGTTTCACATTATCATGGATTTAAAACTAGAAGAGAACCTAGATATTGATTCTTATCCATCTTTTAAAATGCAACCAAAATTTCACCTCCTATAAGAAACTTTTTTCTTTGATTATTTGCATCAATAATAATCTCCCCTAAGATTTCACATTCATAAACCATTCCATCCCAAATCATAGATTTTAGGGTTGGAAGGAACCACAGAGAGCATTTTATGGAATCTCATTATTTTATTTATGAGAAAATTGAGTAGCAGAGAAGTTCATTGATCTCCCTGAGTCACCCAAGTAGTGACTAATGTAGGAGAGATCTGACTGTAAGTCAGTTAACTCCAAATCTGGGGTGCTTTCCACAAAACTCTAACAGCCTTTCTCACTTTGCACTCTCTTGCTTTAACTCACTTAATATATAATATACTTTGTTGTTATATGTGTTTTCCCTTCTAGGCTATAAGCTCCATTCACTCAAGACTATCATCTAACTTTGTCTCCCTTAGAGCCAAGCACAGTGCTCAAGACATGATAGAGTATCAATATAGTAGAGTATAAATGGACAAGAAAATTTCATAGAAACTTCTTTGAAATTAGTATTTTACCTAATTTATAATATTAAAATGAGTTATCAAATATAAATTAACATGATGAGATGCACACACACACATATATATGTGTATGTATGTTTGTTAAAATCTGTGATGCTGTAATATAGACTTTAGAGCTGGAAGAGGGGGATTATTTAGAGCAGCAGACCTCAAAAATCATCTCTTATAACTCACTCTTTTTTTGGAGTTGAGAAATCTGAGTCTCAGAGAAGGGAACATCTACATAGTTTATGCAGCCCCAGTTCTTATATCTAGTTCTTTTTATTTCCCAAACAATATTCTTTCCACCATGTTACTTTTAAAGTGAAATGATTCCTAAAACACCTTTGCTAAGAGAAGAAACAAGACTCATAGAATTTTAGCCAATTATTTGTGAGACTGACTTCTCCATATACAAATATTTGACATCTTAGGACCACTAGAATGTATTCCACATAAACTTTTCAACTTTGCCCAACCTCTTTCACTTAACTCCCTTCAAGTTCACCTGAAATGGCATTAAATTAAGCTTTTCATGAATTTTCCTTATAGATGGTACTTTCTCTTTAAAATCATGTTGTATCTGCATTATATGTATTCATAACTATTGGCTGTTCCCACTAGTTTATATTTCTTAGAATATAGGCTTCTTTACAAAAGATCTACTATACTGCCTAATACAGAACTGATGCTTAGTAATTGTTTGCTGATCATGACTTTGCAAAATTTTTGTTTGTATCCATTAATAGATTATTCCTAATAATGGCTATGATTTGGAGGACCAAGACTTCAGGGAACCTGCTCTAATGATATGGGATTGGATTCCTTTGGAAGGTTTCACATATACAGAGAAAGTTGAAACAATAGAGAAAGTTAGCTCCACCAATTCTCAATGTAGTGTTGTGAAGACCATTTGATCTCATTGGTTTTCAGTTTCTTAGTCTATGAAGTAAGGGAAGTATGCCAAATTATTGATTTATGAAATTCTGCATTCCCTAAACCAGCTAGATGCCAAAAAAGATAAAAGTTACACACAGCCTAGGCATGATTTTGCTCTGATTAGTATAATTTCCAAGTATATGTTTAACACAATATGTCCAAATAGGCAGCAGAGGATAGTGAATAAAAAGCTAACATTAAAGTCAGAAAGACGTGAGTTCAAGACTTGTTTCTAATACATACCACATATATAACTTTAGGAAAGGCATTTAATTTATCAGTACCATAGGCATCCATTTAGACTATGAATTTAAAAATAATTACTGATCTGCATCTGGAGAGGAAGTTTTCTCATTAAGAGCCAGACAAAATAAATAAAAAGTTTAAGGAGGAAAAACAAAACAAAATGTAATCGAATGAATAAAAATATCAAGCACCTATGAAGTGTGAAGAACTTTGCTTGGTTCTGGGCATATAAATATATACTATCTGTCTAATATAATTTTTACTCATTCATGTATAAAATTATTTCTATGAAAAAAATCTACCTCTATAAATATATATTCATCTAATTTGAAATTTTCACCAAACTAATCAGTAATGCTAATTGGTGAATAATAGTATATAGAGTAAGCACTGTAACTAAGTTTACTGTCACAAAAGATTCATAACTTTTACTTTACCTCTTTCTGTATCATTTCTAGTAGGGAAATATGACAACTAGCTAACTGTCTATTTGATATCTGAGATTCAAGGAGGAAAGAGAAGCTAAGGGAATTGGGGAAAAGTTCCTAGATTACATGACATTTAAATTAGAAAGCCCTTCTTACTATAAAAATTGAGTGAGCAAAATGTGGAACTACGTGTATAGAATATTTTCTTAAAATATTTTATATAAAGAAGAAAAGTAGAAATAAGAGCTGTTAATTATAATATCTTTGTCACTGCTTTTGGGGGATAGTGTTCATAATATATGTGCTGTTATTTTTTTCTTTTGACATCATTCCCTCTGATAAAATCTTTAAAATTAATTCCTATAAATCAGAGTAAAGCTATAATTCTCCCCATCATGTGATATGATAACCTCAGAAGAATTATAATTGTGAGTGATCTAAAGCATTATAAAAATACCAATTGTGTAAGTAACCAGCAGATTGGTATTGACAATGACACATAATCAGAGAATAAAAATAAAAATGCTAAACAAACAAACAAACAAAAAGGTAGACTGGTCATGTTGTCAGGTTACAAGATAAGAGATGAACATTCTGAGTTCTCTGGTATCTGGGAAGTAATAAAAACAATCCTAAAGAAGGTACTAAAAGAGTTGTATAAAACTATAAAGGATAATCAAATAGTAAGAGAAGAAAGACATATATGGGTTTTAAACTATACAGGGAAGGGTATACTCACACAAATGAGACCACAGAACTATTGGAATATTATAAAGCCTTTTATGAATCTTCTCTCCTTTAGATAAAATATCCCCTACTCTTTTAAATTACCTTCATACTATTTTCAAATCCTCATCCATACCCTCTGTATATGAAGATTTTGTTGAAAATTTGGAACCAGGACTTGAAAATTATAATCTAAATTTAATCTGCCGGGTTCAGTGTATTGAGGGATGATCACCTTCCTTTTCTAGAAAGTATTTTTTAAAAATAATATATACTAAGATAAAACTACCTGCATACATACCAGATTTCACAGAATCAAGTTCATCATCAACTTCCCATATAGGCTAATTAAAGGCAACTTTTTTTGGATACATATGAGGATTTTCAGAGCACAAATTAGGGATCATTTGCCTATTGCTCCTTTCTTCCTGGAGTTTGGTCCTTTCTACCCATCTCCTTGCTATTTAAATTTCAATCCAGTCTAATAAATAAAACATGTCTTATCTAAACTTACAGTCTAGAAGGGATATATGAAATTTAGGTAACTACAAAATGGATATATTCATAAATTGTGAGTATATAAGTATATGCAGAAAGTTTCCTCTTATGGGTCTGTCAGACCATTCCTCTTAATTGATCTCCAAATCCTCTTTCAGGATGAAGTGGAGACAAGTTCCATAAAAATAAGAATTGCACATGGATCAGTCAGTCTTGAATAGGGGAAAGAGGCAAAAAAAAAGAGAGAAAGATGAAAAAGAAATGCAGAAGGAAAAGCTTTTCAGGATTTTTTTGTAATTTAAGCCTAAGGCTGTTCAGGTCCCACTGTTCTTGTTATATCCCAGCCCCTGTTGGAGAAATCAGGTTTGCTGTAGGACAGTCTAATTTAATAGCTGGACTCAAAAAAGTTGCTCTCAGTGAATGAGCCAATATTAACTCTGAATTGACTCTTTTCATGAAGATCCTTATCCTGGCTAACTCATTCTTTTCTCTTTTACTTCCTTCATTCCTCACCTGCCTAGAAACAAACAAACAAACAAAAAAAGTTGGTTTAGTGAGACTAGTGATTCTAACCACTTTGTTTTTGTTTTATTCCTATATCTCACTGCATATTAACATGCATAAACCTTGTTGTTAAGGATTTATATGAAGGGATTTAAAGAAAGTCAGAGAAATCAGTAGGTGAAAGTGAGGAAGACAACATCCCAGTCCTGGAGGACAACTGGAAAAATTGCCCAGAGCCTAGACAATCAGGAGGCCAATGTCACTAGCTCAAAGTGGTGGGATGTAAGATATAAGGAGACTGAAAAAGAGGGAAGTAGGTAATTAGGGACTTTGAATGCCAACAAAATTTTGGATTTGATCCTAGAGCCTAAAGAGAGACACTGGAGTTTTAAAAAATATTTATTAATACAAAGCTAAATACAAAGTAAGAAAAAGTAGAAAAAGATAGAAAAAGAAGAAAAATAAGACAAAACATTGCCATGTGCCCAGCAGAATATCAAAGATACAAAATATATAATAATAAATTTTCATTTCAAAAAGCATATCTAATAATAGAAGGCATTGTATTTATGACTGTCAATCTTTTCTTTGCTTCCTTAGAGATTATTATTTTTGTTCTATGCTGTACATTTTTACTGTATTCTTTCACTGTTTTCAGTCCCACTACCTCTCCCAAGCAGGCTATAGTTATTCATATATTATACACGTTCAAATCTGCACACACACCCAGACTTATACAGATATCTATATATACACAAACATACAGCTACATGCATATACACACATATATACATATGTTTGCACACATATAAATATGTATCTAAAACAATATTAATATGGCTGACATATAATGTAGATTTCTCACTTGATCGAATCTTTAAATTTTACTTTGTCTGAGATCAATGATTACTAGCCCTACTTATTTTTCTTTCCCTATTGAATTTTATTTTTGATCCTGTTATTTTGTTCATGTATCTCCTATTCCTGCTAACTCTTCTACTTTATTTCCTTATCTTCTCCCATCACTCTTTCCCTCTCTTTTTATCCCATTTCCATTAATCTACAGACCTTGTCTCACTTCCATTAATTTAAATAATCTATATCTCACCTTATTCTATGTCACCCTTTCCTTCCCTCTTTATTCCATTTCCCTTCACCTGCACACCTGATTTCACTGCTGTAAATCTACATACCCTTCTACATTTCACCTTATTTTGTTCCTTCCCTCCCTTATGTCTTTAGAGATTTTGGAGATTGTTGTATCATGTATTTATGTATGTATGTATGCATACATACACAATATATACACATATATTATAGATATATATTACATGTGAATTTATGTATATATGTATTATTTTCTGTTTAATCCATTCCTGATGTGAATTAGATTTTCAGAGCTATCAATGCTCTTCTGCCAGTAATGTCTCTATGTTAGTTCTTCAGCATCTCATTCATATTGTATAATTACTATTTCACTTTTTCCTAGACAGTTTTGCTTTTTTAGAGCCAGATCATACTTAGCTCTGCTCCAATCTTTCTTTTGAACTACCCAATTACTAAGTAGACATTTTCATGTATTGAATCCCTTGAAATTAGTCTTTGATGTTGGCTCTTACATATTAAATTTTCTATTGAGTTAATAGAATTAACTCGGTTTAGTTGAGACAATAGCTTTAAAATCTTCAAGTTCACTGAATGTCTTTTTTTCCCCATTATCATGCTTAGTTTTGCTGGATATGATATTTTTGGCCACAAGCCTAGTTCTTTTGATTTTTAATATATAATATTCCTGTACATGTAGTCTTTTATTGTAGCTGTTGATAAATCCTGTTCAATTCAAATTGTAGCTTCAGCATATTTGAATTTTTTGTTGTTAGGAATGGGGGTTGGTTGTTTTGTTTGTTTTTTGTAAAATTTTCTATTTGATCTGAGGGTTTAGAAATTTAGCAATAATGTTCTTGTGTGATTTTCTTTTAACATCTTTTTGAGATCAGTGGATTATTTTCTATTTCTGTTTTCTCCTCTTGTTCTATCATTTCAGGACAATTTTCTTTGATTATTTTTTGCATTACAATGTCAAGGTTTTTGTTTTTTCTGGTCACAGCTTTCAAGTAGTCAATTTATTCTTATGTTTTCTTAATCTGTTCTCCAGATATGTTGTTGTTTTTTTTTTAATAGATGTTTCACATTTGGTTTTACGTTTTCATTTTTATATTTTAAAAATTTATTTATTGGTCCCTTATATCTTCATTGGCTTCCCCTTGCCCAATTCCAGTTTTTGAAAAATTATTTTCCTCTTTAAGACTGAATCTCCTTTTCTAATTGGTTGACTTTCTTTTTATTATCTTATTTTTCTTATAGGGTTCTTTTTTTAGTTTTTTTCTTAATCACTCTCATTTGATTTTTAAATTCTTTTTGAAGTTTTTCTATAAATTCTTTCTGGATGAGTAGCCATTTACCATTACTCTTTGGAGTGGAAGAGGTTTTTTTTGTTTTTTTTTGTTGTTTTTTCTAAATTTAGTGTCCTTCTCTGAAGATGAGCCTTGGTTTTCTCTATTCCCATAGGTAATTTCTATGATTATATTCTTTCTCCTTTACCTGCTTCTTATACATAAACATATTCACACATGTATATAAATGAGACCTTATTCAGATAATCCTGGAAGGGGAGATGATGACTTTGGCTTCATTTCAGCTCTTCCTTCTGACTCCAAACCAGGAACTCCACCCTCCTACAAGTATCTGCACCCAGCATCATTCTTGACCCACTGCTTCTGCATTTACCAGGTGTATTGATTTCTTCTTACCCATGTCTCTGCAGTGCAAGTAGGTCTGGCATTTCTAATCAGGAGAGGCTCCAATCTTCCCTTAAGGCCTTTCTGAACTCAAATTTCCAATTCCTCAGGCTATTCAGGAGATACAAATTTTTGGGTTCAGGTTGAGACTACTTTAGAACTCAGCTAACCCCAGGGACCCAGCTTGTGGTTTGGGTGCAGTTAGCCTAGAGATGTTTACATTCATACCATTAAACCTTAGTACTAAGGTTTTTCTTTGGGTCTTCTCAAGTTGTCCCAGGAAGACTTAGTCTTATTTGTTTTGCCCAGGTCTATGCTTTGCCCTGAGGTGCAACTTTGTTTTATTTGTAGAGAAAAACTGGAGATCTTGGAATTTTCTGACCTACTCTGTCATCTTCCCAGAATCCTCCAACTGGAGTTTATTGAGTAGGGGAATAATATGGTCAGACCTACACTTCAGGAAAATAAAATTGGAGATTGAATAGAGGACAGATTGGAGTGAAAACATTCTTGAGGCAGGCAGATCCATTAGCAGGCTCTTGCAGTGAACCAAGTGTAAAGTGATGAGGACCTGCACTAGAGTAGTGTCCGATGAAAAGAAGTGGCTCATGCAAGATGTTCTTGAGATGAAATTGATAAGCAGTTTGGATTTGAGGAGTGAGAGAAAGTGAGGAGTCACTGCAGTACTAGGTTGGGAGCCTGAAAGGATGGGAAAACTGTGCCATCTCCCACAGTAACAGGAGAGGAAGAAAGGGGAAGAAGTTAGGGAAAAGATAATGTGTTCTATTTGGGGCATATTGAGCTTAAGATGTCTATTGGACATCCAATTCAATATGTTTGAAAGGCAGTTGAAAATGTGAGATTAGAGATCAGTTTAGGCTGGGATAGGAAAGATAAATCTGAGAATCATCAACATAAATATGATAATTAACTCCATTGGAGTTAATGAGGCTACCAAGTCAAGTAATATAGAGGAAAAGAAAAAGATCCAGGACAGAAGACTGAGAGAGACTTATAATTAGAAGGGATAATATCATTGAGGATCAAAAAAAGAACACTGAGAAACTGGGAGAAAATAGTTTCCCAAAACCTAGAGATAAAATAGTATCAAATTGGAGAATGCTATCACCATTGCCAAAGAGTGAAGAAAAGGCAACAAAAATGAGGACTGATAAAAGGATTTGTGTTTGTATTTGTTAACTAAGAAATCTTTAGTAATTTTGAAGAGAACAGTTGTGGTGAAATGGTAAGATTGGAAGCCAGATTGAAAAGGCCCAAAAGACAATGGGAGAATAAAAAATGGAGGCACCCATTGCAGATGGCCATTTTGAGGAATTTTGCAATAAAGGACCTAAGAGATATAAAATTTTGTTTAGGAATGGAAGAATTAAGTCATAGAATTTTATTCAGAATGAGAGAGACATGAGCATGTTTGTAGAAAGCAGAGAATGAGCCATTAGACAAAGAAACATTAAAGTGAGGATGACAGAGGAAACACTTGTTAGAGAAAATGTAATGGAATGGAATCACTTAAATGGATACAGGATTTAGCCTTAATAGAAAGTAAAGCCACTTCATCAAGTGAGGAAGTGAAGTGAATGAAGGGGGAAATAGTAACAGAAGACATATGAGTTATAGGAGATGAGAGGGAAGAAGAGAGATATGGCAAATAGAATGATTTTTTTTTCTGAAGCAGAGATCTCAATTGAAAGAATGAAAAAGGAAAGAAATGAAAAAGGGAAAAATCATTAAAGATTAAAGCAGAGATGAAAACTTTTAGAAGAATCAATGTGGAGAAGAATTGTATAATGAATTAATAAGGACGATGTTAAAGGATTGCCTAGGAGCAGTGAAGACCCAGTTGAGTTTGTGTACCAAAAACCTATAATGGTTCAAGTCCACCACAAATCCAGAATGGATGCATGATTTTGTCTACTTTCATTCAGCATCATGCATGTAAAAATGAAGGTGGTAAATGGTGAGAGGTATATGAGACTGAGACTTGTCAGGATGATACAATAAAGTGAAATAGAATTTATTCAATGAAGGATGACAATTTGACAAGGAATCATGTTGTATGTTAAAGACTCTCGAGAAGAGAGTACAGTTACAGAGGAAAGAAAAATTGTGAGCCTACACTAAATTCACTGGGGGAAAAAAGAATGATTTGGAATTCTTTAAACAATAGCAACCAGGATTTTGTTTGGGTCGTAAATATGAATGGTATGATCCTCAAAATAAAAGTTTCCTAAATAATGGAAATAAGAGGGGAACATGGAAATGACAATGGAGACCAAAAAAGTTTTTTCCTCATTCAGTGAGTCAATAAGAAGATAATTTTTTTATTTCTTTTTTATTAATTTTTATAATTATAACATTTTCTTTGACAGTACATATGCATAGGTAATTTTTTTTTTACAACATTATCCCTTATACTCCCTTCTGTTCCGAGTTTTTCCCCTCCTTCCCTCCACTCCCTCCCCTAGATGGCAGGCTTTCCCATACATATTAAATATCTTATTGTATATCCTGGGTACAATATATAGGTGCAGAACTGAATTTTGTTGTTGTTGTTGTTGCAAAGGAAGGATTGTATTCAGAAGGTAAAAATAATCTGGGAAGAAAACCAAAAGAAAAATGCTCACAGTTTACACTCATTTCCCAGTATTCCTTTTCTAGATGTAGCTGATTCTGTCCATCATTGATCCATTGGAATTGGATTAGCTTTTCTCTATGTTGAAGATGTCCACTTCCATCAGAATACATCCTCATACAGTATTGTTGTTGAAGTGTATAATGATCCTCTAGTTCTGCTCGTTTCACTCAGCATCAGTTGATGTAACTCTCTCCAAGCCTCTCTGTATTCCTCCTGTTGGTCATTTCTTACAGAACAATAATATTCCATAACATTCATATACCATAATTTACACAACCATTCTCCAATTGATGGACATCAATTCATCTTCCAGTTTCTAGCCACTACAAAAAGGGCTGCCACAAACATTTTGGCACATACAAGTCCCTTTCCCTTCTTTACTATTTCCTTGGGATATAAGCCCAGTAGTAGTATGGCTGGGTCAAAGGGTATGTACATTTGGGCATAATTCCAGATTGCTTCTAGAATGGTTGGATTCTTTCACAACTCCACCAACAATGAGTGTCCCAGTTTTCCCACAGCCTCTCCAACATTCATCATTATTTGTTCCTGTCATCTTAGCCAATCTGAAAGGTGTGTAATGATATCTCAGAGTTGTCTTAATTTGCATTTCTCTGATCAATAGTGATTTGGAACATTCTTTCATATGAGTGGAAATAGTTTCAATTACATCATCTGAAAATTGTCTGTTCATATCCTTTGACCATTTATCAATTGGAGAATGGCTTGATTTCTTATAAATTAAAGTCAATATCTCAGAGTTGTCTTAATTTGCATTTCTCTGATCAATAGTGATTTGGAACATTCTTTCATATGAGTGGAAATAGTTTCAATTTCATCATCTGAAAATTGTCTGTTCATATCCTTTGACCATTTATCAATTGGAGAATGGCTTGATTTCTTATAAATTAAAGTCAATTTGGAGATGAGGCCTTTATCAGAACCTTTAACTGTAAAAATGTTTTCCTAATTTGTTACTTCCCTTCTAATCTTGTTTGCATTAATTTTGTTTGTGCAGAAACTTTTTAATTTGGTGTGATCAAAATTTTCTATTTTGTGATCAATAATGGTCTCTAGTTCTCCTTTAACCACAAATTCCTTCCTCCTCCACAAGTCCGAGACGTAAACCATCCCATGTTCCTCCAATTTATTTATGATTTCGTTCTTTATGCTTAATCTTGGACCCATTTTGATCTTATCTTAGTATGTGGTGTTAAATGTGGATCCATGCCTAGTTTCTGCCATATTAATTTACAGTTTTTCCAGCAGTTTTTGTCAAATAATGAATTCTTATCCCAAAAGTTGGGATCTTTGGGTTTGTCAAACACTAGATTGCTATTTTTATTCACTATCTTGCCCTGTGAACCTAACCTATGCCACTGATCAACTAGTCTATTTCTTAGCCAATACCAAATGGTTTTGGTGACTGTTGCTTTATAATATAGTTCTAGATCAGGTACAGCTAGAACTGTATTTTTTTTTCATTACTTCCTTTGAAATTCTCGACCTGTTGTTGTTCCATATGAATTCTGTTGTTATTTTTTCTAGGTCATTAAAATAGTTTCTTGGGAGTCTGATTGGTATAGCACTAAATAAATAGATTAGTTTAGGGAGTATTGTCATCTTAATTATATTTGCTCGGCCTATCCAAGAGCACTGAATGTCTTTCCAATTATTTAAATCTGACTTTATTTTTGTGGCAAGTGTTTTGTAATTTTTCTCATATAATTCCTGAATTTTCTTTGGTAAATGGATTCCCAAATACTTTATACTATCAACCATTATTTTGAATGGAATTTCTCTTTGTATCTCTTGCTGTTGGATTGTGTTGGTAATGTATAAAAATGCTGAGGATTTATGTGGATTTATTTTGTATCATGCAACTTTGCTAAAATTCTGAATTATTTCTAATAGCTTTTTAGCAGAGTCTTTGGGGTTCTCTAAGTATACCATCATGTCATTTGCAAAGAGTGATAATTTGATTTCCTCATTTCCTACTCTAATTCCTTGAATTTCTTTCTCGACTCTTATTGCCGAGGCTAGCATTTCTAGTACTATATTGAATAGTAATGGTGATAGTGGGCAACCTTGTTTCACTCCTGATCTTACAGGGAAAGGTTCTAGTTTATCACCATTACATATGATGTTTACTGACGGTTTTAAATATATGCTCCTTATTATTTTAAGGAATAGTCCATTTATTCCTATACTCTCAAGTGTTTTTAGTAGGAATGGATGTTGGATTTTATCAAATGCTTTTTCTGCATCTATTGAGATGATCATATGGTTTTTATTAATTTGATTATTAATATGGTCAATTATACTAATAGTTTTCCTAATATTAAACCAGCCCTGCATTCCTGGTATAAATCCAACTTGGTCATAGTGTATTATCCTGGGGATGATTTTCTGTAGTCTTTTTGCTAATATCTTATTTAAGATTTTAGCATCAATATTCATTAAGGAAATTGGTCTTTAGTTTTCTTTCTCAGTTTTCGATCTACCTGGTTTAAGTATCAGTACCATGTCTGTGTCATAAAAGGAATTTGTTAGGACTCCTTCAATCCCTATTTTTTCAAATAGTTTATATAGCATTGGAGTTAGTTGTTCTTTAAATGTTTGGTAGAATTCACATGTAAATCCATCTGGTCCTGGGGATTTTTTCTTAGGGAGTTGGTTAATAGCTTGTTCTATTTCTTTTTCTGAGATGGGACTATTTAGACTACTTACTTTTTCCTCTGTTAATCTGGGCAAACTATATTTTTGAAGGTAATCATCCATTTCATTTAAGTTATCAAATTTATTGGCATAAAGTTGAGCGAAGTAGCTCCTAACTATGGTTCTAATTTCCTCTTCATTAGTGGTGAGTTCTCCCTTTTCATTTTCAAGACTAACAATTTGCTTTTTCTCTTTCCTTTTTTTAATCAGGTTTACTAAGGGTTTGTCTATTTTGTTGGTTTTTTCATAGAACCAACTCTTAGTTTTATTAATTAATTCAATAGTTTTTTTTACTTTCAATTTTATTAATCTCACCTTTTATTTTTTGAATTTCAAGTTTTGTGTTTGTCTGGGGGTTTTTAATTTGTTCCTTTTCTAGCACTTTTAGTTGTAAGCCCAATTCGTTGGCCCTCTCTTTCTCTATTTTATGCAAGTAGGCCTGTAGAGATATAAAACTTCCCCTTATTACTGCTTTGGCTGTATCCCACACATTTTGGTATGATGTCTCATTATTGTCATTTTCTTGGGTGAAGTTATTAATTATGTCTATGATTTGCTGTTTCACCCAATCATTCTTTAGTATAAGATTATTTAGTTTCCAATTATTTTTGGTCTGTTTTCCCCTGGCTTTTTATTAAATGTAATTTTGATTGCATTGTGGTCTGAAAAGGATGCATTTACTATTTCTGCCTTACTGCATTTGATTTTGAGGTTTTTATGCCCTAGTATATGATCAATTTTTGTATAGGTTCCATGAACTACTGAGAAGAAAGTATATGCCTTTTTGTCTCCATTTAGCTTTCGCCAAAGATCTATCATATCATATGTTTCTAGTATTCTATTTACCTCTTTCTTATTTATTTTGTGGTTTGATTTATGTAATTCTGAGAGTGCAAGGTTGAGATCTCCCACTATTATAGTTTTGCTGTCTATTTCTTCTTGCAGCTCTCTTAATTTCTCTTTTAAGAATTTAGATGCTGCACCACTTTCTGTGTATATGTTTAATATTGATACTGCTTCATTATTGATGCTATCCTTTAGCAGGATATAATGCCTTTCCTTATCTCTTTTAATTAGATCAATTTTTGTTTTTGCTTGATCTGAGATGAAGATGGCTACCCCTGCTTTTTTGGCTTTGCCTGAAGCATAGTAGATTCTGCTCCACCCTTTTACTTTTAGTTTGAATGTTATCACCTTGTTTCAGATGTGTTTCCTGTAAACAACATATAGTAGGATTCTGACTTTTAATCCAGTCTGCTAACTGTTTCCTCTTTATGAGGGAGTTTACCCCATTCACATTTATGGTTAAAATGACTAATTCTATATTGCTTGCCATCCTGTTAACCCCTGCTTATGCTTTTCTCCTTTCCTTCCCTCTTACCCCCCTACCCAGTATTAAACTTGTGAACACCACTTGCTTTTCACAGCCCTCCCTTTTTAGTATCCCTCCTCCACCTTAAAGTTCCTCCCCTTATTTTACCCCTTTTCCTCACAATTTCTATATTCCCTTCACCTTACCTTACTCCTTCCCTCTCACTTTTCAATGAAGTGGAAGAAGTTTCACCATAAATCGAATATGTCTATTAATATACACTGTGTTCATCTCCCTCCTCTCTTTCTCTCAGATATAATAGGTTACCTTTGCCTCTTCATGAGATGTAGTATCACTACTTTACACTTTTTTATGATATAATTTCCTTTCCACCTCTAGGTTCTAGGATAAATTATACATATGTTCTTTACATATTTTTATGGCAGAAGTATAGTTCTCAAGATTTCTTTTTACCTTTTTAGAAATCTTTTGAGTTCTGTATTTGAAGATCAAACATTTTATGTAGGTCTGGTTTTTTCAACAATAATAGATGGAATTCATTTATTTCATTAAATGTCCATCTTCTTCCCTGGAAAACAATGCTCATTTTTGCTGGGTAAGTTATTCTTGGCTGCATATCAAGTTCCTTAGCCTTTTGGAATATCATGTTCCAGGCCCTTCGTTCTTTTAATGTGGATGCTGCTAGATCCTGGGTTATCCTTATTGTGGCTCCTCCATATCTGAATTGCTTTTTTCTAGCAGCTTCCAATATTTTTTCCTTTGTCTGATGGTTCTTGAACTTGGTCACTATATTTCTTGGCGTTTTGATTTTAGGGTCCCTTTCAGTAGGTGATTGATGAATTTTTTCAATGTCTATTTTACCCTCTGTTTCCAAAATGTCTGGGCAGTTCTTTTTGATAATTTCCTGTAAAATAGTGTCCAGGCTCTTTTTTTCCTCACATTTTTCAGGGAGTCCGATTATTCTCAAATTGTCTCTCCTGGATCTGTTTTCCAGGTCTGTTGTCTTTCCAATAAGGTACTTTACATTCTTTTCAATTGTTTCATTTTTTTGGTTTTGCTTGACTACTTCTTGGTTTCTCCTTGAGTCATTCATTTCTACTTGTTCGAGTCTAATTTTCAATGATGTATTTTCTTCCCTCACTTTTTTTATATCTTTTTATAATTGTCCAATTGTGTTTTTAAGTGAGTTTTTTTCTTCTATGGAATTTTTTTCCATTTTATCCATTTTATTTTTTAGAGAGCTGTTTTCTTTTTCCAGCTCACTAATCCAGTTTTCCTTGGAGTTGTTTACCTTTTCCAATTCACTAATTTTGTTTCTCAATGATTAGATCTCTTTATCTACTCTGTATAACTTCTCCAGTCTCTCTTGCCAAGCTTCCCTTTCCTTTTCCCATTTCTCTTCTATCTCTCTTGTGAGAGCCTTTTTGATTTCCTCTATGAGAGTCTTTTGTATTGAGGAGCAGATCATATCCCCCTTAAGGGATTCCTCTGGGGACAGTCTGTTTTTAGTCTCCTCAGTATTTGAAGTCTGCTCTCTCT
The DNA here is from genome assembly GCF_048593235.1 of Sminthopsis crassicaudata. Classification (NCBI taxonomy): domain Eukaryota; kingdom Metazoa; phylum Chordata; class Mammalia; order Dasyuromorphia; family Dasyuridae; genus Sminthopsis; species Sminthopsis crassicaudata. The sequence goes on from NC_133618.1 coordinate 219,745,234, forward strand.
CCATACAGAAGCTATCAATGGTTAGAGCCCTTTTGAATTTTTTGTTCATTTTGTCAGAGCAAATCGAAGAAAACAAATTGACAAGAGAAACAATTGGTCTGTTTTTTGGGGGGATGGGGCTGGATGGTTTTAATGGGCTTTCTCTACAGACTGGGGGGAGGGCAGCAGTGAGGCACTAACAGGACAGTGATGGCTGCACTGAGTCTGCGCTCTGAGGCTCTGAGAACGGGCTGAGTCACTCCAGGTTGGGGTTGGGGGTGGCAGATTCCTAGAGACGCTAGCTTTCCGGGGTTTTATTCTTCCCTCTTGTATTTACACCCTCTCTGCTGCTTCCTGGCTTGCTGCCAAGATGGAGTATCCACACTGGGGTAAAAGTCTTTTTGTAGAAAGGCAGAGATCGTACCCCTTCCCCTCTGGTCTGAGCTGTGTGAGCTGTCTGTCTCACTCTGGCTTGCCTGCCCTCAATCTGCTCCCACTCTGTTTGACCCTTCCCCGAGCAAAAACGGACCTTTTCTGGCGAATTTCAAGGATGTCTTCTGTTGGTAATTATTTGTGGGTTTCTTTTCCGGTCAAGCATTACCTCCGAGGCTTGATATGAAGTAAGTCCTGAGAGAAAACACTGAGCTCAAGCAGCTGTCTGCCTCCACACAACCATCTTGGCCGGAAGTTCCCAAGAAGATAAAATTAAAGGGTAGTATAGAAAAAGATGGTGAGACATCCTGTGCCATCGGGGAAAGAACAAGTAGGTTTCAGTAACAGTTAGTTGATGGAAGGAATGGGAGAGAAAATAATTAAGTATAAAGAAAGAATTGTTGTCTTAGGAACAGGCATTTCAGAGGACAAAGTAAAAGGGTGTAGAAGTGAAAATAAAGATTTTTTTTTATTTCTTAGTGAACCTATTACTGCCAAACATTATAGAATCTTTGAGATTATCACAGATATGGTGTATCTAGATTTCAGCAGATTGTTTGACAAAATTATTAATTATATTATTATTATTATTAAAATATAGGGATATATTGTATAGGCCTGCATTGGGACATTTTTCCTGTAGTACCTAAGAGAAATGTTGGGAAATATGTTACAGTTGGACATAGATGATATTAATGTGTGTTTTTCAGCCAGGATGTGGCCTGCAAGAATCTTTATGTATAGTTTATTTAAGTTTGACATCACTAGTCTAACATTATTTTTGTGAGGCAATTGGGGTATATGGACTTGCCCAGGATCACACAGCAAACAAGTGTTAAGTGTTTAAGGCAAACTCAGATCTTCCTGACTTCAGGGTTAGTGCACCATCTAGCTGCCCCTTGACTCACTAATCTAAAAAAGAACACTATTATATGGATTAAGAACCAGTTGAATAGCCTTCCTCAAAAATAATTAACATTTGAATGTCGCACTAGAGAATTGTATCATTCCAGAGCTCAGTCAGAAAGTAAGAGAAAAAGGTATCAAATCCATGATCTTTTTAATGACAGGTGGAATTAAAAGGAGATCCTGCCCATTGGATACATTTTTTACAATTAATTTTGATTGTCATAATACTTCCCTTATTTTCTGTGGCTACATCAACTAGGGGTGAGGATTAGGAAGTAAGGACCTATCTTCTTGTTTATATGTAGAATATATAAAATAAGAAAATTCTAGGAAATGGCTTTTAAAGTTCTATAGTATTTTTCAGTTCCAAATCTATATTATGATTCTATAACTGCAAATTCTGCCTTCTCCCATGCCTGTCTTACAACAATCATTGTAGTTGTTGTTTGTTCTTATGTGAATGGGATTAGTTTGCCTGCCTCTTAGCCCAGATTCCTCAATTTGATTTTAATGTTCAAACCATTTGTATTTGAAATTTCTTCAAGATATGGCCTTTTGTCCATATCTTTTGTCATTATGAATGATGGCCATTTCTTCTGTTGTCACAGGACCTCTTGAAATCTAATGATCACCTTGGATTAACTGAAAAAAACAAATATATCTAAACAGTCACTGACCCAAAGTGTCAGGTCAATTTGTGAGCCAGACATATATTTCATTTTTTAATCTTGTGCCAAGACTTCTGTAATAACTGATTCCTAATCTTGAATTAAGGATAGGACTGGTTATAGATTCTTCTCTGCTCTCTAATTTCCATGAAGGACAATTTATAAACTCTTAATTTATTTACATTGTATTCAGTCCAAGATGGAGACAGATAAGTGTCTTTAAGTTGAGGTATAGAAACTTAATATGTGGGGAATAAATAGCATTTGTCCACTGCTCTCCCTCTTTCCCTAAAATTATTTTATATTACATTGCCATTGTAGATCTTAACCAGACCATTCACATCCAAACAATGAGGGAAGAAAACATCACTAATGTCAATGAGTTTATCCTTGTGGGTTTCCCAACTGCTATCTGGCTGCAGATTCTACTCTTCTTCCTCTTCCTTGGAAACTATCTATTTGTACTGATGGAGAATCTGGTCATCATCCTCACTGTCTGGGTCAATGGTTCCCTCCACAAGCCAATGTACTACTTCCTGGGTAGTATGTCATTTTTGGAGATATGGTACATTTCTGTCACTGTCCCGAAGATGTTAGTTGGATTTCTTCTTCATCCTAACACCATATCCTTCCTGGGTTGCATGACTCAACTCTACTTCTTCATTTCACTTGTCTGCACAGAATGTGTGCTTCTGGCTTCCATGGCATATGACCGTTATGTAGCAATTTGCCAACCACTCCACTACCCAGTCATCATGACTACAGAGCTCTGTATGCAGCTGATTACCAGCTCCTGGGTATGTGGCTTTTCTATTGCTGTAGCCAAAGTCTATTTCATCTCACGTGTCACCTTCTGTAGTAATAATGTCTTAAACCACTTTTTTTGTGATGTTTCTCCAGTCCTAAAATTGGCTTGCAAGAATTTTTCTACAGCTGAGACAGTGGACTTTAGCTTAGCCATTGTGATCCTTATATTCCCTTTCACAGCTACTGTTATCTCCTATGGCTTCATTATCTCCACTGTCCTGCGCATTCCCTCAGCTGCTGGACAGCGAAAGGCCTTCTCCACCTGTGCCTCCCACCTCACTGTGGTAGTCATCTATTATATGGCAGTTATCTTCATGTATGTTCGGCCTCGAGCCATTGCTTCCTTCAATTCCAACAAGTTGATCTCAGCCATATATGCAGTCCTTACACCTATGTTAAATCCCATCATCTACTGCCTGAGGAACCAAGAAGTCAAGGATGCTATCAGAAAGACTATAGTTAATGGCTGGGGACTATTCTTGAGAGATTCCTCTTTTTGAAGAGACCATTCATTTCTTGGCCCAACTGCGAGGCAAACTTAGAGATTATTTCCACAAGAGAGAAGAATAATTTGCTATGTATATAGTAATGGGAAACTAGTAATCAATTGCAACATTATAAACCACCAAATGATATTAAATATTAAATATAATAACATATTTGTTTCAAAAATTATTTTCAGTAAATGGGAGATAAGGTACTTTACCAAAATCTTTTAAGATGAGATCTGATTGAATCAAAAATCAGCCCACTTCCCTATAGCAGATGAGTAAGCTTATATATTGAATGACTTAAAGACATTGTACTAACTGTGAAGAGTCCTTAATTTAGAATGAGTGAAAATCATCAAATGAAATAGCTAAACAGGAAATAAATGTATTGAGATTTGCTGACACAGTTCAGAATTCAGTCATTGACTAGGTTGGGCAGAAAAGGGGCGGAAGCATTTCTAGTCAATCTTTAAGATAGAATTCTGTGAGGAATAAATTAGTTTCTTTCTACTAAATATTCTTCTTTCCTAGTTTGACCAAATAAGGGAGTTGTGAACATTTAAACAAAAACATAAAGCAAAATTTTATCAAAGAGACTACTGAAATACAAAGAAAAATTTATTATGATAATGTTGATTTTATACAATAAATGCAAAAAAAATCTGGGATGGTTGGGGCATTTCACATTAACAATTTGAGGTGAATTGGTATCGTTCAAGCTTCAAGTATAGCCTTAAAGCCTAGAAAGATATTCTACTTCAAGAAATAACTTTTGTTCTCTTGAAATATTATCTCTGGCATTTTGCCATCTATAGCCAGATAATAGTACTAACCCAATATTTATATAGTGTTTATTCTGTGCAATATATCTTTATAACACCATTATTTTCAAGATAATTCCCTTTGGTTGTAAATTATGAAATAACATAATTCCAAAATAATAAAAAGTGAAGGGGATCCAAAGGACAATGGAAAGAAATCTGGTCGGTATAAGCAGATTACAATATATTACCAACAATGACACTTTTGATCTGTCTCTTGCATAATATGACTCTCTTTTTTCAGCCATATGTTCCTTAAATCCTCTTTGTGAACTCTGTTTCATTCTAATTGAACAATAAATATTCTCTGAAATTATTCTACCTCCTTCCTCCATGCATTTGTACAATCTGTAATATATTATTTTATTACCTTTTATTTCTTAAAAACCTTATCTTCCTTTAATGCTCAGGTCATACGTCAACTTCTCAACAAATCCTGAATCCTCTCTGTTGCTAATGTTTTCTCTCTCTTCATGACTTTGTTTTATATTAATTTATGGACATTCTATCCCTCCCCAGTAGAATATAAATTCCTGGGTGACATGGATTTATTCCTTTTTGTCCTTATATTCATCATGACTAGCACAATGTCTGGCACATAATGAGGACTTTGTACCTTGCTGAATTGAACTTATTTGAAGTAAATTGCACATAGAAGTTATCAAAGGATGTTTAACACACACACACACACACACACACACACACACACACACAATCTTGCATTTCAAATTAAGACATCTCTGAGATACCACTACACACCTGTCAGATTGGCTAAAATGACAGGAAAAGATAATGATGAATGTGGGAAAACTGGGACACTGATACATTATTGGTGGAATTGTGAATGGATCCAACCATTCTGGAGAGCAATTTGGAACTATGCTCAAAAAGTTATCAAACTGTGCATATCTTTTGATCCAGCAGTATTACTACTGGGATTATATCCCAAAGAGATCTTAAAGGAGGGAAAGAGACCCACATGTACAAAAATGTTTGTGGCAGCCCTCTTTGTAGTGGCTAGAAAACTGGAAACTGAATAGATGCCCATCATTTGGAGAATGGCTAAGTAAATTATGGTATAAGAATGTTATAGAATATTATTGTTCTGTAAGAAATGACCAGCAAGATGAATACAGAGAGGCCTAGAGAAACTTACATGAACTGATGCTAAGTGAAATGAGCAGAACCAGGAGATCATTATACACTTCAACAACAATACTATATGAGGATCATTTCTGATGGAAGTGGATATCTTTGGCAATGAGAAGATCTAATTCAGTTCCAGTTGATAGTGATGAAAAGAACCAGCTACACCCAGAGAAAGAACATTGGGAAACAAGTGTGGACTGCTTGCGTTTTTGTTTTTCTTCCCAAGTTATTTTTATCTTTCTAAATCTGATTTTTCTTGTGCAATAAGAGAACTGCATAAATATGTACACATATATTGTATTTAACATATACTTTAACATATTGAACATGTATGTGACTGCCTGCCATCTAGGGGAGGGGGTGGAGGGAAGGAAGGGAAAAGTTGGGACAGAAGTGATTGTAAGGGTCAGTGTTGAAAAGATTACCCATGCATATGTTCTGTCAATAAAAAGCCATAATAATAAAAAAAATTCTTGCATTCCTAAATATTAAAATGACCATAAGAAGACTCCAGAATATTAGGTAGAATGACTATTAAAAATTTACAAAAATACATGAAATAAAATCATCACCATCACCATCATCATCATAATCATATCAGCTTACATTTAGATAGTACATGGGTTTGTAAAGTTTTTAGATGTATTAACTCTATTGATCCAACAACCCTGGGAGCTACATGTTAATATTATTCCCATTTTACAGATGAGAAAACTGAGGCACAGATATAATTCAAACTCAGGCCTTTCTCACGCAAAATTGTTTGCCTTATCTACTATACCACATATCTGCCTGTTATGTAAGACTAGAAAGTTTAGATGAGTCATAATATCCATCAGCAGAAGGAATTCCCATATCAAAGAGATGATGAATCTATCAGGATATAATTATTGAAATTAAATGCTATCATTTGTATATTGTACTTTACCCAATATTTATGGATTATTCATGTTTATGTTCTTATATCTTATTTTTATTCAATTTGATCATCATTTACACAGCATCTACTGTGTGCCAAGCAATAGAGATACAAAGGCAGGAACAGCATACTGTCTGTCTTAAGCAGTTTGGATTGAATTGGATTGAATTCATAGAATATACATATAGGTAAGTATAAAATCTACTCAAAAATCAAATTAAGGATGGGATAAAGCACAAAAACTGGAGACAAAATTTTTTTTACTTATTTTTAAAAGTCAAGTACTTCATGATCACATAGTTTGTGGGAATTGTTGACTTAACTTAGATCTACTGTTAGAGTTCAGACAAATATACCTGGATGGCCATAAAGACAAGTACATGACTTCTAATTTGTTAGATAGAAATCACTGAAGAAAGAAATCAATCCAGTTTTTACAAACTCAGGTTAGACATCTAATAGACTTTTAGGGAAAAGACTACATTTCCCACAATAACCAGGCAAATTTAGATATATAATGCAAATTTAGAACATCTCCAATTCAAATGTTCATATGGATTCTTTGTGCTTAGTTCATATTGGACTAAGCAGTCACAATCAGATGCACTATATCTTAACCCCAACAAAATTATGCTATTTTTGCTTCTTTTTAAGAACTAAATACAACCAGGAACAAAGAAGTGTTTTCTTCACAACAAACTTATATATATTATTTAAGATAATTATCCTCATTTTGTATAAAAAGAAACTAAGACTCAGAATTGTTAAGGCCCTTACCAAAAGTGATTGGGTAAGTGTTAAGACTTATACTCAAACTCAGGTCTTTTCAGTCAAATCTATTGCTCATTCCCTTATATAATGTTTTTATTCAATAGCAAGACGTGGTAATGACCCTTAGAAAGAAAAATCTTATATTGCCAACAAATGAAATTGTGGTCTCTCAAACCATTAGCAAATCTCTAATTACTAAAGTTGTTTCCAATAACCAATACAATAAACAAATACACAGAGAAAAACACAGATGTAAATGAAAACATGTATCTAAGTAATCTAAGTAATAAGAATCAAAATAATAAAATAAGAAATGAAATTGTTTGACATAGAATGTTGATCATTTCAATAAAGCAGACAGAGTACACTAGTTTGTGGTGAATAAAGTGATTATTTGTTAGTTCCACAAAAATTCTGGTTTGGTGATAAATATTTGGAGGAGATTTCAGACTTAAGGTCCAAGAAGAATTCTTAAGATCTCAGAGATTCTCCATCTGTTAGCAAGCTAAAAGATGATAGTACCTGACCCCCAAAAGAGAAAATGCCCTTATGGATTCATTAAAATACTAGATGCTGGACAAATCAATTTATAGTAAAGTTATCTTAGTTGAGGGAATATTTTCCTCTGAGCCAAGCCGAGCCATAGATCTAGGCTGGATATAAGGAACAGTGGAGATGATTCCCAAGGCATCAGGCACTGGCTCACTCTTTCCCAGAGGATCATGAGGTTATTAATTAAATGCTCTCCATTAGACTCCTTTATCAATTCATCTATTCCTCTTTCTACTCTGTTTGGCTTTCTCCTAACTCTTTCCAGAGATTTTAGACTCAAGAATCTGTTTTATTTTTACAATGTTACTGTAAGGGTAGGTTTAAGGTGGAAAACTAGAGAAACCAAATTGGTTCCCTTGTGATAGATAATGAAGTAAAGTAAAAAAAAAGGGGGGGGGCACGAATGCTCCATAGGATCTTTGCTGCAAGTAAGGAGGGGTTACAGTTTCCCATGCATGTTTAATGTACTTATAAGACAAATTACACTTGAATGATGAATGTGTTCCTGACTGTCAGATCTTAAAAATCCCATCTCCTACTCATCTTGCTGGAAAAGAAATTCTCTTCCTCTCAAGTTTTTGTTTGGTGTTATCAGATTTTCAACTATCAGCAAAGCAGTTCATATGGTTGGGGAATGGCACTGTTTTTCTATCATAAGTAAGTAAAAAGCACTGTATTAGTCTTAAAGGAGTTATGGGGGATTTTAGTGTGAGTGTGTAGGGGTGTGTGTGTGTGTGTGTGTGTGTGTGTGTGTGTGTATTGTGATAAGGATATGAGAGGATGTGGTAGACAGAGAAAGGAGATACAATAATCCAAAATCTAGTATTTATCTCAAATTAAAGAAAGGACTAATTGTTTAGAAAAAGCCACACATACTAAGAGCGCCATTAAGTTTCTTGAGGGCAAGAGGGATTTAATTTTTTTCTATTTTCCAGCTCTTCCCACATTGCTTGGCATGTAGTAACATTTAATAAATGCTTATTGATTGATTTATCCTTCCATATAATTCATATTCCTATTAGGAAGGAGAAATCTTAGACAAAAGAGAGTTCACAAATTATTCATTGTTAAATTGGTCTGAGATAGGAACATAAATCACAACTCCTAACTCAGCCATGATTCTTGAATTCTTCCTCTGTGCTACTTTAGTGAGCCATGTGCCATCATAGCTCATCCTAACTTAGCTCACTCTACAAAACACCTAGGTGACATGATTGATGAAAAGTTTTCATGACTTGCCATCAGTTTCTTGAGGTGAATGCATGATCTTTGCAGATTTCTGAAAATCTGCTGTTAGCTTGTGTCCACAAAAGCTTAGCTTTCAATATCTGCTTATCTCCTATGATGGTTTAGGTTTTCTCTAATGACCGAAAATAGTTCCAAGAAAGAACTTTCAGAAATCTGATACTATCCCTTCTGTGATGTAAATTTCTTAGCCACTTAAATCATCATGGACAAATTTTTGCCTTGAGTAAAGTCTGGTACCTGTGTGTATTATTTTAATTTGTTGTTCAATAGGCAATAGGGAATTGGCAAAATGTGCACCTAAAGGATGGGATTACATAAAAAACTTCTGCCTTTTCTTTTCTAAAGAAGTGTTTTCTTAGTGATGCTACTGTCTGCGAGGTGTACCATAAGCATATACATCTCTATCTTTTACTTCTACCTAGACTTGAGGTGTTAAAACCCCTCATTTTTTATCTTATTTCTGATTAAATGAAGGAAACTCATTGGTGTTCCCCATTCAGGCCAGATATAGAATGTGAGTATCACTGTTTTGTTAATCAACAAAAGGCCACTTCCTTAATCTCCCTGGCCTCCAAACATCCTTTCCATTTCCTTCTCCAATGTATTTAAACAGAAATTTAGTTACTTGACCAAGGTCCCACAGGTAATGTGTTAGACATGGGATTTGAACCCAAAACTTTTCACTTCAGAGATAATGATCTTTGAACTTTATCATGCTGACCACATCATATACTAGGACAGATTTCATGCAGAGATAGAGGGTCTATCAAGGACTGACTTTTAGGGAAATGACATATAAAATACCATTTACAAATATCTTTCTTTACCCTAGAATGCACTGTATTTCTTTAAGCACCTTCATTTTACAGATGAGGACATGAAGTACAAAAAAAATTAGGTGATAAGTCAGGTCTGTGACCTATACTAAGGTTCCCCGTATTCTAAGATTTCAAATTCACTTCTATTTTGATCACACTAAGACACTTCTTCACTTCCAGTGTGACCTTGAACTAATTATTTAAACTTTCTGGTATCTAGCTTCCTCAACTATAATATGAGAACATTGGTCTACATGACACTGATTTAACCCCTATAAATCTATAATCTTAAGAGAAGGATAAGATAATAATTTTAAATGAAATAGCAATAATACAGAATAATAGTTATATCCAGGTACTTATAGCTTTGACATCCCTTCAATTCATTCTCACTTCCTTTTTCCAAGTTTCCAATATCAACATGCATTCAAATTTACACCATCACATCATTCACCTTCAACCCTAATACCATTATTAACACTATCAGTGTAGAATCCAGAATATCAGGAAAAATTTACTATTTGACTTAACTAATATCCCAAGAAACAATGTTGACTTTTTTTGGACTTCAAAGAAACTATTTTTAATAATGTATATTTCAGAATACTATTTGGGAGAGGAATAGGATGACTAACTCAAATATGTCCAAAGAAGAATATTCAAGATAGTGAGTTGACTAGATACCCTGATTTATGAGGATCAGCTGAAGGAAATGGAAATGTTTTGCTTGGAGAGAAGATTTGAAGGGACATGAGAGTAATTGAAGTGTTGTCACAACAAAGGAGGATTAACTTTGTCCTTTTTTTGTCTTGAGCATAATAAGAATCAATTCTGGGAAGCAAAAACTAGGAAAATTTTTGTTCAATATAAATAAAAATGACAATAACTGTAGCTGTACAAAAAGGAAATGGGGTTTTCCTTCAGGAGATAGTGAGTCCTTTGTCTTTGGAAGTCTTCAAATATTAGATGATCAAATGTCAGGTGAAATATGGAGGAGATTTTTGGTCAATTATGCATTGGCTAAAATGACTTTCAATTTCCTTAAAACTAAGAAATTTTCTTAGGCTCTCCATCCTTTGGAATCTTATTTCAGTCTCCATAATAAATGTAGATCATCAAACTCTATTCCTAATCTTCAAGGATGACAATTATCAACTAGTGTTAATATTTACTGTTGCTATTAGAAAGTTCTTCCTAACACTGCTTTAAGAACTTAAGTCTTTTATGCTTTTGATTTATTCCAGATACTCTTAATTCTGGTTATATGAGTCATTTTCTGGAATTGTTTATGAAATTCCTTGATGTTCCTATTTTGGTTCTCTAAGAAAGTGTCACCATCCTTTGGAACACACTCTCTTCCAAATAAGTTCTTAGAAACTTGAATAACATTTAGAACCAAAGAAATATTTATCTAACTCCAGCCGAATTTCAAAAAAAAAGAAAGCCTTATATACATTCCTGTAAAGACAAATTCTAGATGCTTAGTTTGTTCTAGTTCCATGCCCATCCTTCATTACCTATTAACCTGAATTAGATGTAAGGAAAAATATCTTTACACTGATTTGATTCTAAATATGTTAAATACCATTCATATGTCATAAAATGTTGCTTTGCAACTATTATCAATCCCTTTATGTTTGCAGCTTATGTAACAGAATGATAGATATTCTAGATTATTAGATAAGAAACACTTAAAATATTCGGGTCACTTTTATAGATTTATAGATAGTTTATAGATTCCCTATTTATTTATTGACCTCTTTTCTTGATTTCTTCTGCCATTTATTCTAAATTTTGTACACCCTTATAAGACATTCTGTATAACAGGTTTTTCTCCTGAACTAATGGTGAAGTATACTCACTGGTAATACCTCCCAGTCTTAAATGATCACAGAATCCCGCATTGCTATGACAGCTCTTCTTTTTATATGTTTTTTCTTCATTTACTTATGTATTTTTATCTTACATGTGGGATGTCTGTCTTGTAGTATTAATGTAAAGCTACATTAACTCTCTGACCTCTCTAAGAAATATAGTCAAAAGAGAAACAAAAATGTTTGTTTTTGAAACTTGTAACATCAACATTCATGGTATTAAATTCTTGGTCTTTTAATGTCTTTCAATTATCAGACATTATTCAAGTTCAGCTTCTCATCTTTCTTTGGAGGACCTTCTCATCTACTAACTAGTTTTGTGACCAAGGTAATTTAGGTAATTTAGAAACTGATGTCATATCCCAAACTGGAATAATTCTCTAGATATGATTTGACTAGAACAGAATACAATAGTTAAATATCTTTCTAATCCAAGACACTGTAACATCTTAATATGGTTTGAACTAAAAAAAATCTCAAAAAGAACTAATTCTTGAGAATAATTTGTGAGTCATCTCATTTTTTTTCTTTAATTCACTTTATTGCACTTTGATATAAGAACATCATAATCTTCCCAGAAGAGGTAAATTCACTTCATCCAATTCAGCATTTATTTACTCCTACTATATGCAAGGTACCACAACTCTTCTTGTCCTCAAAAAACTTACAGTCTAATAGATTGAGATAAGACACATGCAAATAGGAGAGATATAAGTTAAAATGTAATAGCAATAAAGAAGACTAACAAAAGTGATGTAAAAATATATGGAAAGCAAAATTACTTACAGTTGCAAAGAGGTGGGAGATATTGTAAGATATTAAACACTGGAGAGCTAAACTGAATCTCAAGGGAAAAGTCAACCAGATAGTCAATTTATTAATTGCCTACTATATGTCAGTCACTGTGTAAAACTCTGGAAATAGAAGGAAAGGTTAAAGTAAAGGAAGTCCTGTCTCAAAGAGTTCACAGTCTAATGGAAAAAACAACATGGAAATAATTATGTACAAATAATATATATATATATATATATATATATATATATATATATATATCAGGTAAACTGTAAATAATCATTAGAGGATGGCACTAAGCTAAGGTAAAGTATTTGAACTGAAAGAGATAGAGATAATACATTTTAGCAATTATCAGTGGCATATTTAAATTTATGAATGTGGAAGACAGCTGAATGCCATTAGTTTTACTGGATTGGAGTCCAGTTTGGTTTTAAAGGAGAAATTAAGAACAAGAATGACAAAAGGAAATAGAAGTCAAAATTGCAGATGGATTTAAAGAAGTGATTAGGAGTTCATATGTTATTCTACAAACAACAGAGAACTACAAATATTTTTGATTGAAGGAGTGATATGGTTATCCTTGTATATTGAAGAGATTATTTTGGCAGAGATGAATATAATGAATTGGAAAAGGAGAGTGATGCAGGGGGACCAAAAAAGGGATTGGTATTATAGTCCATATGAGAGGTGATTAAATCAAGAAGCTGGATGATTGATGACTTTTTAACCTTCTTGCCCCATTCTTGGAGATTTCCAAATTGTAACTTTTCTACTAGCTTTGCTAGCACTCCTCACATTTTCAAAGGAAAGTCTCTGCCCTCCTGGGTTTCCTATCCTCTAGACTGCATTAATCTAGCAACATTCTTCCACCAGCTCAAGAAATAAATGTTGTCCTTCAGGCCCTATCCAATTCCAGAGGTGTGGGAACTCAATGGTAATAACTTTCCTCCTGATGATGATGGTTGTTATCCTTCATTCTACAAGAGGGCCAAAATATCACCTGTGTTAGAGTTGAGTTACAGTGTGTCCAACAGTGCTAACCAGACCAGAATGCTCTTCTACAGGTTGGACACAAATAGTCCATATCCCTAACTCTGCATGCCTCTAGGATATTAAAGACTGAGGAGCTATGCAAAAAGAAAAAAAAAATCTCTTGTTGCCAAGGATTATGGGAATCAATTGTCCCCTATTTGCTGAATTACCTTGAAAAGTCATTTCACATTCTGGGTTTCAGTTTTCTCTTCTTCAAAATAAAGAGGGTGATTGCATATAAATATTTGCAACAATATATATTTTTAATTATATTAAACCGCAATGGATGGAGTGTTAGCCCTGGAATCAAGAAGAACTGTGTGTTCAAATCTTGCCTAAGACACTTAACTGACAGTAACTAAGTGTATACCTTGAGGCAAGTCACATAACCCTACTTGTCTCAGTTTTTCATCCATATAAAATGAGCTGGAAAAGGAAATGCAAACCATTCTAGTACTTTTGATAAGAAAATCCCAAATAGTCATAAAAAGTTGGACATGACTGAAACAAACTGAACAACAACAATGTTCTTTTTACTTGAGATATTAATCCCAGTTGAGATATTAGAACTGGAGCTTGGCAAAATGCTTTCTCTATTGTTTTCAAGAACCATTTAGAAACAATAGAGTTTAGCTATTTTTAAAACATTTGGCAGGATTATAAATCCATTTAGCCCAGGAATCTTCATTCTTTCATAGTTAAATAATGACTTACATTACTTCTCTTGATGATTGTAGATTATTGTGAATCTCTTCTTTCTGCCAGGTTAATTTGGGATTTTATTTTTTAAAGTTAATCCATTGATTTTCTTTTTAATTAATATTTTTCCAGAATACTTTGAGATTTTAACAAGTATTTCTTCCAATACTGTAGACAATAAGCTATCCATACTTGACTATTCTGTGAGAATACTAATCATTTTCTTGTATAGAATTACCACAAAGAGAATGAGACTACTCAACAAGCTATTTTTTTTTTCTAGACATCATGAATATGAAGGAAACAAAAGCCTCAATCTTGTTCATTCAAAACTTTGATTGATGACACCTTTTAGTATAATTCTTCATAATTTCCTGGCTGTTCAATATTTTAATCTACTCATAACCCATCATACATAATTTCATTATGGACAATTTTAAATTATTTGAAAAACACAATATTTTCTTTATTTTAGTCATTTAACATGAATTGAATATAAATATTAAAATGATAGGTCTTTCAACTGGGGCTAGAGGTTTCTGATAATTTTCTTTATTTCTCTAGTTGTTATACTTTCAACATATTTATTTTTATTTTTGTTAATTTAGTTTTCCTCTATTTTTCTTAAATTTTCTAAGTTTTGTCAATTTTGTAAATCTTTACAAAAAGTATTTCAATTATTTCTTATCTGAATAATATTCTCATGCTTTAAATTTTATTAATTTGGCTTTATTTATTTTGGCTAAATTGTTTTTGCTTGTTTGAATTGATGGTTTATAATCTTCTTATTATTTAAAACTATGTGCCTAACAAAATAGTGGTCTTTTATTTCTTTTTCTTAATAGGTTGTTTAGATACAGAAATGCTTTAGCTTTAATCCAAAAATATTGGTGTTCTGTTTCACTGCTATCAGTCTCATAATGACTTTTTAGTATTTATAATATAATTAGTGGTTATTTCTTTGAGCTATTCATTGTTTAGAATAACTAGTTTACATTTTTACATGAGTCAGTATAGTCAAATATTATCATGCTGATTATTAAAATGTGAACAACTATTATATTCATGAAAATACTCAAAAAAAGACTATACTCACAAATATGCAAACAGGCCCGTTCATGAAAAAGGATCCATAGAACTTCCATTCAGTCTATAGTAATCTTTGAACTATCCAAGAATCAGCAAACTTAAGATTGAGGGCCAAATCTGTACTTTCAGTGAGCTAAGAATATGGGATTTTTTTCATATTTAAATGCAATAAAATTTATTTTAAAATGCAAAAAAAAAAAATTCTTACCTTGACTAAACAAAAACAAGTCCGTGGACTAGATTTGGAAAACATGTACATGTATAATTACATCCAGAATATATACAAAATTAATCCAGGATAATTTGAGGAGATAGAAGGATCAAAAAAGGCTTCACATAGAAAGTGGTATTTGAAAATAAAGGACTGTTTAAAAAATAGTATTTGTAGCAACCTGAAAAGGAAGAGATAAGGAGGTATTCCAGGGAAGGGAAAGAGAGAAAGAGATAGTCAATGGAAATACAGAGAGATAAGAGATAGAGAATTCTGTGTGCATAAGAGTACTATGTTAAAAAAAAAAAAAAAAAAAAAAAAAAAAAAAAAAAAAAACTTGAAAAATAGGAAAAGGTCCAGTTGTAAAGAATGCTAGAACAAAATTATTCACTAGCCAGCTGCTAAAGGTTACTGAGAAAGGGGAGGAATGTGACATACTCATATCTGTATTTGTTAACAATGGTTGATTGATTAAATTAAAGGGGTATTTTAGGTAGGGAGACCATAAAGAAAACTAGCATAATAGCAGATTGATATGTAATAAGGTGCTGAGATTGCTTGGTGGTTATATGAGTAGAGGGAATGAAATGCATATGAGAAATATTATGGAAATAGTAACAAAAATTGTCAATTAATGGTATAAATGGGTAAATTAGAATAAGGAAGCAAAAACTGCAAAGCTTGGTGTCCAAAAGGATGGTGATACTCCTGATAATAACCAGAAGTTCACAAGAGGTAGGCATGGGGAAAACAGTTAAAAGATTGGTTTTAGAATGTTGTCTTTGGAATTTTCTATATCTAATTTGAAAAGTTCAAAAGGAAATGTTTGATATAAAAATGGAATATAAAGAAGAATGAGGATTGAAATGGATGATAATTCAGCATAGAAAACTCAAAAATCCTAGTCATATTAGGACTAGTAGAAGAAACAAAAGAAAGCAATGTCATAAAAATCACAGAAAAAGAAATTATCTGGAAGAGAGAGTAGTAAACTGTATAAGATGTTGCAGAAAGGTTAAAGATGAGGATTAAGAAAGAAGACATTCGGTCTTCGTAATTTTGGAGAGAACTCTTTCAATTGAGTAACAAAGCCAGGAATTATATTGCAAGAGTTTAGAAAGAATGACAGGAGAGGAGTGTGAGGCACTAAATGAAAACAATTTTCTTAATAATTTAGTCTAAGAAATAGAGGACAGATATAGGTTTGTAGCTAGTAGATATACTGGGATTTAGTAAGATTTTTGTTTTTAAGAATGAACAAATGAGGTCATGCATTGTTAAATAACAAGGAAATATAAGTCATAGAAAATTTTAAAAGAGAAAGAAAGAAACAAACAATTGACTCCTGCTTTCCTGTCTTATTTAAAGTCAGGGTTTTGAAAAATGTATCAAAAACTTTTCTCAGAGCTACCCTCAGAAAAGCCTCCTTTTAAAAATTCCCCATCTGTCAAATTCTCTTAAAAACTGTCAGTTATCAGATCAACATATTTGTAAACATATGGAGTTCCATTATCTGGGAAACAGAATAGTAAGAAGACTGTCTCAATATTGTCTCTGAGATAGGTGTCTAAGTACAATAGGGAACTTCTCAAGTTTTTTAAGATTTTAAGAAACTTTCAATGCATTCTAGTACAGAGATTTTAACACCTGAAAAACATAAAGAAGACTTTATTCTTATAGACAATTTTGTTATTGCTTCTAATTCAATTAAGTATACTTTTGACACTGCCATAGCATTTAATTTGTATATCAATTTAGATGTTACTTTCATTCATTTTTTGTGCTTGTTTAACTCCCAATCTACTAACCTGTCATCAAGACCATGGAACTCTGTACTTAATTGATGCAGCTCTTGAGTACGGTTTCTCTACTGCTGTAATCAAGATTTATTACATCTTACTTCTCATTAAATGTAATAACAATAATTTAACCCACATTTTCTGTGATATTTCTTCCATCTTCAAAATGGCCTAGAAGAACTTTTGCATGGCTTCATGATTTAGAATAATTCTGAATCATTGGGGATATACATCATTGAACCTCTGGTTACAAGAAATTGAGGAATCTGTGGAATGGAATTCTGGAATATCACCTTGATAGACAGTTTCTTCCTCATTGGAATTCTCCAGGATAGTAGCTTCCCTGAGCTGGTTTGTTTCATAATCATATTCCTCTATTTGGTGGCAATGGCTAGCAACGGTCTCCTGCTGATGCTGATAGTTATGGACAATCGCCTCCATGTACCCATGTACTTCTTGCTCAGTCAGCTCTCACTCATGGATCTGCTATTCACATCAGTTGTTGCCCCCAAAACAGTTATAGATTACCTGTGTGGACAAAACACCATCTCTTTTACAAACTGTGGGCTGCAGATGTTTCTGGCATTAACACTTGGTGGTGCAGAAGATATTCTGTTGGCTTTCATGGCATATGACCGCTATGTGGCCATTCGACACCCCTTGAACTATATGGTAATTATGAGACCAAAGGTTTGCTGGTCTATGGTGGTTATATCTTGGCTCCTGGCATCTCTGAGTGCCCTTGTGCACACTATCTACACCATGCACTTCCCTTTCTGTAGAGCTCGAGAGATTCACCATCTGCTCTGTGAGATACCTCCATTGCTAAAGCTGGCATGTGCTGAAACTTCACAGTACATGTTCATTCTATACACAACTGGGGTGACTTTCCTCCTGATTCCTCTCTCTGCCATTCTTACATCTTATACCTTAGTCTTGAATGCTGTGTTTCATATGCCCTCAACACAAGGGAGAGAGAAAGCTTTGCTTACCTGTTCATCCCACATGACAGTGGTTGGGATGTACTATGGAGCTGCCATGTTCATGTATGTTCTTCCCAGTGCCTACCACAACCCTGAGCAAGACAATATTCTCTCTGTGTTCTACACCATTGTCACTCCAGCCCTCAATCCTCTAATCTACAGCCTAAGGAACAAAGATGTGCTAGGAGCCCTGAAGAAGATTACAAGGAAAGGCTCCTCAGGACAGAGATTTTAATACTTGGGAAACAAAGAAGACTGTTCTTATAGAGAATTTTGTTATTATTGCTTCTCATTCAATTATGTATGCTCCTGACATTTTGCCATAGCATTTAATTGGTACCTTAATTTAAGTGTTACTTTCATTCATTTTTTGATTTTGGTAGGTTAAATCCCAATCTACTAACCTATCTTCAAAATCATGAAGTCTGTATCCAATTGAATGTGGCTCTTGAGTATGGTTTCTCTTTGCTGTAATCAAGATTTATCATATCTCACCTGTCACTTTCTATAATAACAATATGTTAAATCTAATTTTCTGTGATATTTCATTCATATTCATAATGGCCCAAAAAAATTTTTGCATGGCTTCATGGAAGATTTCACTCTAGTTATTATCTATTTATCCTATGTCAGAGCTTTCTTATGACTTCTTTATCGCTACTGTCCCCCAACTCCTAGACAGTATACTTTTCTCCACTGATGTCTCCTAATTCACTTTATCAGTCACCAAAAGATGATAATCTTCATATGTGTTCAGCCTCTTACCATTTCCTCATTCAACTTGAACAATTTTTTTCAGCCATATAATAACTAGAGTCACTAGTAGCAAATGTATGAATAGCCAAGTGAGTGACATGAAGCTTTTTAAAAGGAATTTATGTATCTGTAGCCTGTCTGCTGAGATGGTTTGCCAGGGTGTGGTCACTAAGTTACAATTTCTTTGAGCAAGAGGTGAGAATTGAGAGTGAGGTAGACACCACCAAATGTAGGTGAGCAGCTCTCAAAAGAGCTCAGCAGACCTTCATATCAGAGGTATTATTCCATTCCTCTAATAGTACCTGTATGACTTATGATAAGCCTATTAAACTTTCTGAACCTGAATTTACTCATCTGTAAAATGGGAAATATCAGAAGACTTCTATCATTCTTTTCAATTCGAAATCTATGATTCTTTGAGCTTTAGTATCTATCCAACTTGGTTGGGAAGAGTGTGTACATAATATATTAGTAAAAACACCCAAGTTGCATTGAAAAGATCTGAATTCCAAGATCTGAAATTTATTATCTTTTTAAATCTACAATCAGCTTTTTTCCCTGGTTATACATATACATTCATTAAAAAAACACATTAAAAGAAGAAAAAAGTGAGCAAATACCACTGCACACCTGTCAGATTGGCTAGAATGACAGGGAAAGATAATGCAGAATGTTAGAAAGGATGTGGGAAAACAGGGACACTGATACATTGTTGGTGGAATTGTGAATATATCCAGCCATTCTGGAGAGCAATTTGGAACTATGCTCAAAAAGTTATCAAACTTTAACCCAGCAATGTTACTACTGGGTTTGTATCCCAAAGAGATTTTAAAGAAGGGAAAGGGACCTGTATGTGCAAGAATGTTTGTGGCAGCCCTCTTTGTAGTGGCCAGAAACTGGAAACTGAGTGGATGCCCATCAATTGGAGAATGGCTGAATAAATTGTGGTATATGAATATTATGGAATATTATTGTTCTGTAAGAAATGACCAACAGGATGATTTCAGAAAGGCCTGGAGAGACTTACATGAAGTGATGCTGAGTGAAATGAGCAGGACCAGGAGATCATTGTATACTTCAACAACAATGAAGATCAATTCTGATGGATGTGAACATTTTCAACAATGAGATGAACCAAATCAGTTCCAATAGAGCAGTAATGAACTGAACCAGCTACATCCAGCAAAAGAACTCTGGGAGATGACTATGAACCACTACATAGAATTCCCAATTCCTCTATTTTTGTCTGCCTGCATTTTGGATTTCCTTCACAAGCTAATTGTACACTATTTCAAAGTCCAATTCTTTTTGTACAGCAAAACAACTGTTTAGACATGTATACATATATTGTATTTAATTAATACTTAAACATATTTAACATGTATTGGTCAACCTGACATCTGGGGGGGAGGAGAAAAATTAGAACAAAAGGTTTGGTAATTGTCAATGTTGTAAAATTACCCATGTTTATATCTGGTAAATAAAAACTATTATAAAAAAAAAAAAAGAAAAGAAAAAAGTGAACATAGTAAGTGTTGGTTTATATCCAATCTCTATAGTTCTCTCTCTGGATGCACATGGCGTTTTTTATTCAAAGTGGATCACTGAACCACCCAGAAGAAATTAGTCTGTCATAGATGATCATTGCATAATCTTGCTGTTACTGTGTATAATGTATTAATGGTACTACTTTTTTGCTCAGCAAAAGTTGTTGTAATTCATTCCAGGCCTTTCTAAAATTAGCTTATTCGTCATTTTTATAGAACAATAATATTCCGTTGCTTTCATATATCATCACTTATTGAGCCATTCCCCAATTGATGAGCATCTATTCATTTTCCAATTCGTTGCCTCCACAAAAAGAGCCACTACAAACATTTTTACACATGTGAGTCCTTTTCCCTTTTTTATTATTTCCCTAGGATACAGACCTAGTAATGGCACTGCTGGATCAAAGGATATGCAGTTTTATTGCCCTTTGGGCATAGTTCCAAATTGCTCTCCAGAAGGTTGAATCATTTCACAACTCCACCAACAATGTATCAGTGTCCCAGTTTTCCCCACATCCCCTCCAACATTTATCATTATCTTTTTCTGTCATCTTAGCTAATCTGAGATGCATGAAGTGGTACTTCAGAATTGTTTTAATTTACATTTCTCAATCAATAGTGATTTTGAGCATTTTTTCATATTATAGATGACTTTAATTTCTTCATCTGAATATTGTCTATTCATATCCTTTCACCATTTATCAATTGGGGAATGACTTGTATTCTTCTAAATTTGACACTCTTTTATACCTCTCAGAATAAGATTTTTATCAGAAACACTGGCTATATTTTTTTTTCTCATCCCCCCCAAAAATTGTTGTTTGTACTTCCCTTTTAATCTTGTTTGTGTTGGTTTTGTTTGTGCAAAAGCTTTTTAATTAATGTAATCAAAGTTGTCTATTTTACATTTCATAATTCTCTACTTCTTCTTTGGTCATAAATTGCTCTCTTCTCCAAAGATCTGATAGATAAGCTTTTTTTCCTCCCCTAATTTGCTTATGGTATCTCCCTTTATGCCCAAATCATGTAGCCATTTTGAGTTTGTTTTGGTATGGAGTTTGAGATGTAGGAGTATGCCAAGTTTCTGACATTATTTTCTACTTTTCCCAGCAATTTTTGTGAAATAGTGAGTTTTTATCCTGAAGCTGGAGTTTTGGAGTTTATCAAATACTAGATTATTATACTTTTTGACTATTGTGTCATGTGCATATAACCTATTCCATTGATCCACCATTCTATTTCTTAGCTAGCAACATATATTTTTAATGACCACTACTTTATAATAGTTTTAGATTTTGTACTTGTATTTTTGTTCATTAATTCCCTTGATATTCATGAACTTTTGTTCTTTCAGATAAATTTTGTTATTATTTTAGCTCTATAATTTACTACTTTTCTGACTTGGGCCAACTGACTTTTGGGGGATAGTTTTTCTCTTTTTTGGTAATATTTATTTAATTTATTTTTAATTTGGTGGATAAGATACACATTTCAATAACAGTACAATAAAAAATTATTGCATTCAAAAATGCAAATTACTATTATATTTAAATATATAATTATCATGTAAGTTTCTTTCTTTCCACTTTTTTTCTTTCCTTCACATAGATGTCTGTATGTATGAAAGTGTGTGTATGTATATATATGTATAAATCTATGTGTATATAAAAAATATATATATATATATATATGTAAAATCAGTCTAAACATACTTATATTCATCAGTTTTTTCTCTGGACACAGGTAGCATCTTTCTTATATGTTCTTTGTAATAAATTTGATTATATAATTCCTATATTAAATTATACTTATATAATCATTAAACATGACATTCACTTAAAATTTATTCTTAGAACAATATAGTTGTTACTATATGCAATATTCAATTTTTTCTGATTATTTTTCTTTTTATCATTTCATTCATGTTTTTCATGTTTGTCTAAGATCATTGATTTCACCATTTTTTATAGCACATTAGTATTACAATATTTTTAGCTTCATTTCCCTCTTCTTTGAAATGGGAGTGATAATACTTTCATTAAATACGTTAGTCCTTTTAGAATTTGTAATTTCATTTATGTGTCCTTGTTGTATAGTTCCTTCCACTATGCAAATTTAAACACATCTTTAACTTAATAAAAGATCTTTTAAAATTGTCATAATTGAAAAATCCATTGCCTTGCAACCAACCTGATGTGAAGATTCTCTTAATTTATTTTGATCTTCAGATAGCAAGTCTGCAGAAAAACAAAAAGGCCTTGCTCAATACCTTTATTTTCTAAAAAGATCTGACAGAACTTGTGCCTTGTTCTAACAGTTGGGATTACTTCCATGCAACAATAAGCTATCAAGGGATAATAACAGAATAAATGTAAACATTTACAATTATAATTATGTAACTGATCCCTTGTATTAAACCTGGTTATTTGTCCCTAGATCCATGTTTCTATTTGCTCAAATTTGTTTTCTGAATTTCATTTTCCATTGTGAATTCTCTCTCTGAGATAAGCATACAGATACAGGACATAATTTGTAGAAGTAAAAAATAATGATTTAAAATAATGATTTCCTTGAAGTGACAAGTCAGGGTACATAGTACAAAAGTACCTTAAAAATAATACTCACCACCCATTTTCCAAAGTCATCTGTCCTCTAACCCTTATGAAAAATCATTGATTATGATCTGGCCTTTGTCTTAGACTGCTGCTATTAAGCCAAGGTCCAAATATAAGGGAACTAGAAAAAGTAGTTTAATTATCTGGACAAAAAAAAAACCCTGTATTTGTATATCTAATTGACTTGTAGAGGGTTGCAGATAGTGGGGGAACTCTGGGTATAAAACCCTTCAGCCCAGAAGAAACCTGCTAACAATATCTGGTTTGGCTCCCCATTTTCCCTTTGATGTTCTCACCTTTCCTCAGAAGTCAAGGAGAGCATGATCACCTATTATACTCGAAACAAGGATACTTACAACAAGGTATTAACTCAGTGGAATTAATAAGACAATGGTTATCTAGTTTACATATACTTAGTAATTAGCATGGTGATATAATAATTCTCTCATTCACACATATTCAATATGCTGTAATGATGTAATTGTAATAGGGTATATAAGAATTGGGCACAGAAAGTTAGTCAGAAGTCAGTCAGACAGAAATCAGACAGAAGTCAGTCAGATAGAAGTCAGACTGACAGACTGCAAGGGGAGGGGGGGAAGATGGTTGAGATTGGCAGACTGTCAGAAGTGACTAGTATTAACTCCAGATTGCCTATTTAGTTGGGTTTGTATTCTACAGAGTTCACTATACTCCAAAAGTCACAAGTTTTGTCCAGGTTCTAAACATGTTCTTATCATAGATTTCCAATCATTAGGGGTTAAATTTTTAAAAGCCAAATTCTCTAATAGCATCTTAACATAAGATGATGTACATCCATAAAGAGTGCAAGCCTTTTTCAGATCTTTGATAATTTCTAGATTTATTATTCTAGATAAAGAGTGCATTTTCTTTTTTCTTGACCTGAAGAGTCAAACTCTTCAATCACAAGGTGTACTTCTATTTTTAAATCAGATGTATCTTGCCCTTACTCTTTAGCTTTAATTAATTTGTAATCATGTCATAGGGGGTGGACAAAACTGCTGATGGGTGGTGCTAATGGTGTCACTGCCCTTCCCCCTCCTTCTCCCTCCATGCATGAGGGTGAAATTGAGGGAGAAGGGTCAGGAGAAGGGGTATGCCCTAATGGTGCCTGATCAGGTGTAACTGAGCTGTGAAAGTGAGAAGCACCACATTCTTTAAGCTTATTGTTATGGTATTTAAGATCCAGTTCTCCATGCTTTTCAGCTGCTTTGCCAGTACCATTTCCCCCCCTTTCTCCTCACACTTCCTTGTCTGGCTGTTCTCCTTAAAACTTTTTCTTTTTTTAGAACTTTTGGATTCTTTAAAGACATTTGTATTATATTGCATATAAAGAATGTTTCTTCAGGAATTGAATCAGAAACCACAACTTCATAATGTTCCTATATAATTATATAGTTGCTCTCCCACTTGTTCCCATATATCTGGGACCCTTAGATAGCCAAGAAGACATGCACTCTAATATATTTGAGTCCAGTGATCTCCTTCCAGGTCTGATCAACTAGCAGATTTAGGTTCTTATGCAGACACTTTAGCACAGATTAATTATCTTATAGCAGCATATGAGCAAATTGCTACTGCTGCTTCTACCAAAGCATGGGGCACCATCCCAGGAAGACATGATACAGGGGAAGCCTTCACAAAAATAACACAAGGTCCAAATGAATCCTTTGCTGATTTCATGGGACATCTGCAGACAGCTATCATATGGACTATTGGTGAAAATATAGCAACAGAAATTATGATAAGACAACTTGCTAAAGAAAGTGCTAATGAGGTTTGTAGAAAAATTATACTAGGACTACACAAGGATGCTCCTTTGGAGGAGATCATAAGATGCTGTGCCACAGTGGGCATAAATACCTTTTATACCCAAGCTATGATGGAGACTTTTCAAGATCTAAACATGGGAAGACAGAGCCTCTTTTGGCAAGGGACTTCTAGAGGAACTCGTCAGTGCTTTCAATGTGGTAAAGTAGTATAGCTGAAACCTCATTGTTGGCAGAGAAGACAGTGTGTGAGAACAAGACCCAAAACCCCATGTCCAAAATGCAACAGAAGCTTTCATTAGGCATCAGAATGTAGATTGACTCAGGGAAATGGAAAGCAAGGCCCAGCTCCAGGGCCCCAGGCAAAAAAGCATTTGGGGCATGATGACAGCTAATGTTACACCCAGAGAGTCTTTAGAAGTTTAGTACTCAGACATGATCAATCAGCCAAGAAACAATCTATGGGAGAAAGGAATTATATGATCAATCAGTTGAGAAACAATCTGATGGGAGAATGGGAAAATGGGGAGCCAAACCAGATATTGTTAGCAGATTTCCTCTGGACTGAAGAGTGTTATACCTCACCCAGATTTCCCCCACTATTTTCTCTATAAAGTGGCAGACATTGACTCCATCAGGTTACAGCTTGAATATGCCTAATCTGGAGAGTAATTTGAGATGGAAGAGGATATCAAAAAAGGGAAAAAGTATTCACCCCCATCTTTAAAATGTAGGTGCTCCTAGCCATGTCCAGTCATATTTTTTCTCCACTAATAGAATAATTCCTATTCTCTAGTCACTCTCCTGAACCATATACTTGTGGAGATCTGCTGTTTCTATGTGATAGATGTGTGGAAAGGACAGATGAGTCCATGTTTCAATTAACCAGTCTTGACATACACCAAACTAGAACTGCTGATTTGTTTTTTTAAGCTTATGGTAAAGGAAGACATAATAATAACTAATAATTATATAATACCTATTATGTGCCAGGCACCATGCTAAATGCTTTGTAATTATTTATTTTCGGTTTTAGGAAAGCTTATTAATACACTAATAAAGAAAGATAAGATTTTCTTTTGCAATTTTTCTCAGCCTCAGCTAAATGAAAACCTAATGTTTCTGAATCAGTATTCAAACCCCAGTACTTTCTGTATCCCTGCATAATCAATATCTAAGCACTTCTTTTTGTTTCTCTCTTTCCTATACTTATACCCTATGGGTTTCCAAAAAATGCAATATACAGAAAAAAAGCTTTGGATTTCTTTTATAAGGAAAAATTTAAGTTATTTTTTTTAAATTCAGAAGAGTTATTGCCTTACACAAAAGAACAAGCTTTAGAAACAGTTTTCATCTTACTTGACTGAGTAAGGAGGGGGGAAGGAAAAAATCTGGAATATAATCTCCAAAATAGAAAATTAGTAACCACTAGCCCAATTCTATTTGTTGAAAGTGATTATAGAGAGGATTCCAGGAAGATGGCAGAGTAGGTCAAAATTCTAAGCTCTCTAGATTTAAAAAAACAAAAAAAAAAAAAAACTGTACCTCAGGACAAACATAGAAAAGTTTAAAATGAAAAGAAGACCAGATTGGGGCATAACTATGGTCTTCCTTGGACAAAGAATATGTGAAGAAAGATATAAGGATTGAGGTTTGATTCCTAAGAGTGTAAATACCTCTAAGCTACTTCAATTAAAAAAAAGAAGAAGAAGAAAAGAAAAACACAAGTAGGAGACTTGAGATAAGCTGGGTTGTGTGGTAACCTCAGTCCCAATCACAGTATCTATCACATCCAAGCAGTATGGATTAAAGATTGAGGGAACTTCTGCTAATAAGTAATTCCAGAGACAAAGAAGCAGCTTTGGGCAAAAAGGAACCAGTACCCACTGACAAAATGCAGAAGCAGTGGGGCAGAAACACTGCCAAAGAGTAAAGTTACATGGCTATTTGTTCAAAAAGAATTCATAGAAAAACTCACAAAAAACTTTAAAAATCAAATGAGATTGAGGAAAAACTAAAAGAAAATTAAGACCAATCTAAGAAAAATAAGATTATGAAAAGAAAGTTAACCCACTAGTTTTCCCACTAGGGAAAAAAAAAAGATCCAGAGTCTTGAGGAAGAAAATGACTCTGAAAATTTGAATTGGGTAAGAGGAAATCAGATAAGAGACCAAGAAATAATAAAGCAAAACATAAAGAATAAAAAAAAAATAGAGTAGCATGTGAAACGTCGTAGAAGAAAAACAACACATCTGGAGACAGATCAAGAAAGGAAAATATAATAATAATTGAACTCTCTGAAAGTTATGACTGAAAGAGTGTCTTGATAGAAGTGTTGAACAAGAGAGAAAAATAGAAAAAAATGTTTCATCACCACGTGAAAGATATCCTATTAAGAAAACCTAGAGGAATATCACTGATAAATTTCAAAATATCCAGATAAAAGAGAAAATTTGACTAACAAGAACAACAACAATTCAAATAAGATGGAGCCATAATTAGAATTATACAATACCTACAGGCAGCTAACTTAAAAAACCACAAGGCCTGGAACATTACCTATAGAAGATCAAAAGAACCAGAGTTGTAACTGAAAATATAATATCAAGCAAAATTAAGTATAATCCTGATTTTTTAAAAATTGGATATTCAGTGAATTGCCAGACTTTCAAAATTCTATGGTAAAACAAACACACAAAAAAACTCCACAAAAAAACTTTGAAATTAATTTAAAAAATTTGACATGTAAGAGCCAAAAGAAATAGCAGATAAACATCAAAAAATTATTTCAAGGAACCCAAATAAGGACAAAATATTTGTGTTCTATACATGGAAATGTAAATCATATACCTAAGATTATCAATTTAATAATTGAGTAGTTCAAAAGAAAGAGTGGTAGAGTTGAATATGTATTTCTAAAAAGCAAAACCATGTAGGAAAAGGTAAAAAATAGCAATTATATTATATGAAAGAGGTGCAAGAGAAAAAACTGGCACAGAGGAATTAGATGGAGAAAAAGGGCTGGTAGTTTTGAAATGTTACTCATGCCAGGAATGGGTTAGAGGGAATACTACATAGATATTTAGAAGAATATAAAACTCTCCAAAATTTTTAAACAAATAAAAGGGCAAGGGAATAAAATAAGGTGAAGTATAGAAAGGTTGGGATTAGAATAAAGTATGTAGATTAATGGGAATGGGATAAAGAGGAGGGAGAGGATAAGAGAGAGATATTGATGGGAATGGGGGTGAGGAAATTAAGTAATAGTAAGGCAAATTAGCAGGTAGAGAAGTAAAGTAGAAGAGTTATCAGAGATAGGAAGTGATATACACAAACATGATAATAATGATGAGGAGTAGAGCTTATTAGAGAAAAAAAAAGTAGGGTTAGTAAACCATTGGTCTAAGACAAAGTTAAAGTTGAAGAAGATTCAACCAAAAGAGAAATGTGTACATATGCAGATGATCATAGGAATCTATGTACAGGTATATATATGTATATGTATACATATATATATATATATATATATATATATATATATATATATATATATATATATATATATATGATTAACTGTAGTCTTGGGGGTGAGATTAGGAAAAGGGGGAAAGAATAAAGCAAAAAGAACATTATAAGAGAAGAAAAGAAAACCTACATGAAGTAAAGAAAATATGGACAGTTTTGAATACCATGTGTTCTATTCTTATGTATTGTTTCTTGACCTGGAAATTTATTGTTACATATTTTGAATCCTCTCTTATGTTCTGCTATGAATATGACAATTTTTTTCTATATTTTTCTATTTTGTATTTAAGTTTTAAATAAAAACATTTTATAAAAAAAAAAGAAAGTGGTAACAGTGTCATTGTTCAATATTCTGACCTACGTGCTGCTATATCTGGAGGCCACAGTGCCTCATGTGCCTCCTGTAGTAGCTGTGCATGTTTCTGTGTCTCAGATGCCCATAATGGGTCAACATTCAACTCTCCACTTTCTAGTTTCCTGTTTTAGTCTCCACTCCATTTTCTTGTTTGCTCAAAATGCACACTGTTTTTATTTCAACCAATAATTCCTGATGCTTTTCCTGCTTCCATTTCTACTTGTTTTGCCTGTTCAAAAAAGTCCTGGTGCTGAGGAAATTCATCCCACTGCTAATTCTCCCACTCTTACTTAAGGATCAGTGCTTGTAGAGTAGTTTTCAGTTCTTTTAAAGGAACAAGAAGAAAACTGCTCTATTCACAACAGTTTTTCAGATATCTATACAGTCGGGCTCTGAATTTTTCTCCCAGACAATAGGGTTCTATCACAAAATCCAGACATAAGGTTTTAAGTATTGTGCAAAAGTGATAAAAAATAATTCTCTACATTGGATCAGTACTAATTTTTTTAGTAAAATAAGTTTTTATTGATGTTTTTTTAGACTATCATAATTTCTCCTTTCCCCTCCTGAGGAGTATTTCTATATTATAAATGGAATTTTTAAAGATAAAATCTGAAAGAGGAAAAAAAATCCAAACAATTGATCAATATATTGAAAAAAATCTGACTAAAAATGCAGTGCACAAAATGTATCTCCTTTTTCTCCCCACAAAGAAAAACAAAAACTAATCTTTATTACATTTGGTGCCATGCAATGTGTTATGAAAATTGGATCCCATACTAGGTTTCTTGAGCTTTCCTTCCTAGGATACAAGATATCCTCTCTATATCTCCTGCCTCCATGAAGTATCTATGCTTCTATCTCTTCTGCCCCATTCTTATTTCAAGGTTAGACTCTTCTTTGGGGGACCATAGGTACACTCTCCCCTAAAAAGCTGCTACCACACCAGGTGTCTTCACCAGAACCAGGGACCATTACCACCTGCATGACACATATACCTGGAAGATCTGAAAGATGTCCATGCTGGCTATGAGCTGCCATAGATCTGATTGCAGTAAGATGAATTTTTGACACAGTATCACTACTTTTAAGATTTACAAAGTATTTTTCTCACAACATCCTTGTAATATTGTTAATATAAGTACCCTATTTTGCAGGTGAAAAAGCTGAGGATCCTTGATGCTAAGTGATTTACCCAATATCAGATAGCTATTAAGTGTTAAAAAAAAACTATGCTCAATCTCAGTTTGTTTCTCTTAGTGGTCTATTCACTATATCAGGGATTCTTAACCTTTTGTGTGTCATATTGGAAGTCTCCTCTTTGGGACCCTACTAAAGCTTTTGCGTCCCTTCTCAGTATAATGTTTTACAATGTTTGACTTAAAATATGTAGGATTTCTGAGATCCCAGACTTCATGGATTCCAGGCTAAAAGTCTATGCACAATACAATACTACCTTGCAATAACATGGAATGGTAGGGTATTACTCTTTGTCCCTGACAAAGAGACAAATTAACTGGTCAATAAATTATTCTAACATTTGTCCCTGTAGCAAAAGACTCTTAATTTTTAATCACTAAATAGCAGAAAATTGCTAACATGAATACATACACACAATCACACGAAGCACAAAAGTAAATGCAAACATATGTATCTGAAAGATAAACAAAAATAAAAAGAGAGATAGGAAAAGTTAAGATATAAATTAGTGACATTCTGAGAAACAGATGGTAGTTTAAGGTAAATAAAGAAATAGTCTCTTAGCTCCATAAAAACTTCTCAGCTCAAAAATAACATAATTGGAGGTGGGCTAGACTTAAAGATCCAAAAGGAATGCTTAAGACCTTCTGAGACTCCTTATCATTTAGCAAATGAATAAGCAGTGGCATATGGCCAGGAAACATGTCTTCTGAGATTCATTAAAGTCTGGACCCCAGTGGACAAATCAATGAATGGTAATATCATCCCATCTAAGGGGATGTTGCTTCTTGAACTGAGCTGAGCACAAATTCGGGGGTGGGGCAGGGGGGGGAGAGGTTGCTTTTAAAACTGCAATGGAAACAACTCTCCCAGGATCAAAGCATTAATTCCTTCCCTGATTACAAGAAGATTTTGAAAGCTCTCCATTAGATTCTCCATCACTTCATATACTTGCTTTCTATTCTGACTTTCCCCAAAACTTTGGTATGTTCCAAGCTCCTAGAATAAAAAAAATTCTTTGTATTGCCTGATTTATAGAAATAGTAAAATTAAAGAAATAGATTAATTAATTCCTTATAGATAGAAGGATAAAGAGAAAAGGTAAAAAGATTATTCCTAGAAATCAGAATGTGCCCAGAGTCCACAGCTTCCTATATATGTCAACAGTGATTATCAGAGAGATGAAAAGCCCCTGAACAAAGTGTCCCTGAGTATCAGAGCCTAGAAATCCCATTCCTGACTCATCATTGGGAGAAAAATATAGTCTTCTTCTAAGGCTTTAGTTTGGTGTACTCATGTTTTCAAATAATCACAAAGTTACTTGTGTGATTGGGGACAGATCTTTTTTCTCTATCACAGGTAAGTGAGGGATTGTGTGGTAAGTTTCAAGGACATGTATAGTATCCTTATCTGTTTATGTCTTGTGATGAGTTAATGAGAGATTTGGTAGAAAGAGGAAGGGGAGATTAGGAAAAATCTATTATTTAATACCAAATTAAGGATAGACTGCTAAAAAGGAGGAAGGAGTAAAGGGAATCTGAGAATAAAGGCCCTGCTTGCACAGCACTTCTGTATTCTCTGGTTTATCCCTGATTAGAATTAAGGTTGATTGATTCTTGTCTTTATATCTCCATCATTTAGTACACAGCTTGACACATGCTATACACTTAATAAATAAATACATTCATTTATTTGCTACAAATCTTAACTATGAGTTACATTCTCTTAATGAGAGAAAACTGAGACATAAGAGATAAATTAGTCCTGAATCACTCTGATTAGTTGGGAGCAGAGTCCAGTTCTTCTAATATTGTCATGATTCTTGGATTCTTCAATGTATCTCTTTTCTTATTCTAATAGTTATATTATAGTATAGTATACCTATACTATTAGATATAGTCAGAACACCTGACTATACTTAAATCATGCCCAGTACCCCTACTACCACTACTCACCAAGATGACCTAGCTTATTTGATGAAAAATCATTATGGCTTATAAGTCAATTCTCTGAATGAGTCAAAATTTCCTGAAATGGTCAGACAGCTTGTTCTTAATTTCTGTCCACAGAATGGCTTCTGGTTTTATTTAATTATCAAAAAAGAAGTGTACTAAAATTCAGTAGCATGCCCTGTGTTCTAAATTCCTTGCCCACTTAAATAATTATGTACAGAATTTGCTTTAAATGGAGCCCAGTGTCTATAATCCCTTTGAAAAACCTATAGTACATCAGACAATTATTCAAATGTGCATGAAAAAGAGATGAGCAGTTTCTTCTTTTTCTAAAGCCAATGATTCCTTAATGATGCTATCATTTGTGTGGTGTGCCAACAGCCTAATATTTGGATGTTACCTTGACTTAAGGGGCTATATTCCTTCACTTTGTGTCTTATTTCTGATTACATGAAGAAGACTGTTAATTGTGCTTCCAATCCAGAGTATATATAGAAAATGAGCATCAAAGAATGTACAAAACTACTTCTTTAATATTTCTGGCCTCCAAATAGCCATTTCCTGAGGGAAGAAGCAAAGAAGAATAGATACTATATGATACTAACATAAGTATATATTTCTTAATTTATGTCCTTTTGATCTTATGATCCTAAGAGAAGTACATGGTCACAATTTAAAGAGAAAGAACAAAGCAAAACACAGTGTCCCAAAAGTTTTAGTGCATTTTTAAAGTTTTGATAGCATAAAATTTTCAGATGCTAGATGACCAACTATCAGGTGAGATCAGGGCAGTCTTGTCCAGTTATGTATTGGATTTA
The DNA here is from genome assembly GCF_048593235.1 of Sminthopsis crassicaudata. Classification (NCBI taxonomy): domain Eukaryota; kingdom Metazoa; phylum Chordata; class Mammalia; order Dasyuromorphia; family Dasyuridae; genus Sminthopsis; species Sminthopsis crassicaudata. Next base: position 219,777,841 of record NC_133618.1, read on the forward strand.
ATGAGATGCCTTAAGACTAGAAGATTCTCTAAATATTTTAATTTTTATCAATTTATTTTTTGAATTTATTTCAGTCTACATAGTGGTGAAGCACCCAGAAAACCAAACTCTTGTTTTTCATCACCGAGGATGATAATCAAGAGTTCAGTTTCACTTTTGATCCCATTAACTTTTTTTCTATGACTTCTTTAAGGGATTTGGGGTTTAATGTGTCTGTTTTATCAGATTCTCAAATCTTGTTATGTGAATTATTTTCAAAAATGGTACTCCATACTCCTATGTTGGAATCTTTTAAAATGTACAACTCCCTGGAAAACAGACTCTCCTAAATAAATTGTTAGAAATTTGAATTATTTTTAGGACCAAATAAGTTTTATATAACCTTCCTTATAATTAAATGCAAATACACTCACACATACATACACACTCTCACACATACAAATGATGCATTCCCATATTGACAGACTACAAATATTTTATTCCACTCCATGGTCATCCTTCAGTACCAGCAGACATTAACTTAGATTTAGAAAAGAAAAGGAAAAAAAAAGTATTTGTGTACATATTTATATATTTCCATTGTGCTGATTGAAGATGTCGCATTCGAATGTTGTGTACTACCATAGACTGTTAGTAACCCATTCATATTGAGGAAACAGAAGGAGACATATTCTGGGATCTAAGATATTGTTTACTAAAACAATTCTGGTCTTTTGGAAGAGTTTAAAGCTTTGCAAAACATTTACTTACTTCTTTGCTTGATTACTCTTTCTATTCAAAATTCTCTTCACTCTCATTTTGAGTTTAATATGCTTGGGGATTTTCTGAGACATGGGTGAATTGTGTACAATGGTAGCATTTTTCACATTTTATTCATATTTAATGCTTTTGAACATTTTTCATATGACTGTTGATGATTTGCATTCTTTCTTCTGAAGCCTGTTCATACCATTCACATAATTTCATGTCATTTATTACATTTATAATAGAGAAAAACTCTTTATCTTGCTTATTTATGTTAATCACACATATAGTTGGATGTCAGACTTCAATCAGAGATGTTTGATTAAAATATTTTTATCCATCCCTAATTTTTCTTCCTATTATAGCTACATTGATTCTGTTGGCATAAAAGCTTCTTGAATTTTATTTTATTCAAAGTACTTGACTTACTTTTATTCTCTCCCTATCCTTTATCAGAATGAATCCTTGCCTTACTACAGTCATGAAAAATATCACCTTTTATAACTTTATGTTTTAATAGTGACATTTAGGGGCAGGTAGGTAGTACGTGGATAGAGCACCAGCCCTGAAGTCAGGAGGACCTGAGTTCAAATCTGACCTCAGACACTTAACACTTCCTAGCTGTGTGATCCTGGGCAAGTCACTTAATCCCAATTGTCTCAGAAAAAAAAAAAAAAAAAAAAAGTGGCATTTAGATCACTTATCTATTTAGAATGTATTGGATAAATGGAAAGATGTTACCCAAAAAACACTTCTTGGTTTAAATATCAAGACAAAATAATATTGATAATGTGACTTGTCCCTCTACTTTATTTTAAATTTTTTTCTCACATTTTAAGTTCTTAACTGTATCCCTCCCTCCTTCTCTCCCTACCCCACATTACAGGAGAGTACCATTTGACACAGATATATAGATTCAGATATAAATATGAATTTATCAAACCATATTATGTTTCTATTTGTCAATTCTTTCTCTACTGATAAATATTATTTTCCTTAAAATGTCCCTCATTAATATTTTTCTGACTCAATAAAAATAATTTAAAATAATTCAATTTGGATAGCATTGAATAAATAGATTAGTTTATGTAGAATTGTTGTTTTTATTATATTGATTCTGTATCTACAAACAATATTTCTCTAATTATTTAAATCTAATTTTAAATTTTTTTAATTTTAAAAATTTTTCCCTAGTAAATTTATTTTATTTGTAGTACACATTGCTTTATGAACCATTTAGGGAGAGAGAAATTAGAGCACAAGGGAAAGACCAAAGGAAAGATTAAAATAAAAACAGAAAAAGAAGTGAACATAGAATGTGTTGTGAATATCACTTTTTTTGTAAAACAAAAAAGTGTTTTATTATTAAAACACCTCATGCAATTCATATATGTCCAAGTAGTTCCTGAGTTTGTTTTTGCAAGTATACTCCATGTATTTTATGTTACCAACTGTGATTTTAAATGAGTTATTATTCTTATTTCCTGAAGGATTTTGTTTGATGATATGTAGAAGTGTTGATGATATGGATTTGCTATATATCCTACTACTTTGCTAACAATATTTGTTTTTTTCAAGTAGCTTGTTATTTGAATATTCAAGATTTTCCAAGTATGTCATATTATCTGCAAAAAGAGATATTTTTCAAATTTTTCCTTCCCTTATTGCTATTAAAGATTGGTGATGATGAATATCCTTATTTCACTCCTGATTTTATTTGGAAGGATTCAATCATCCCACTACAGATAATGTTTGCTAATGGTTTTGATATTTCCCTTCAAAAATTTTTATTTATTTTGAACTTAAATAAAAAAGACCAAAAAAAGGAAACATTTCGATGTCACATATGATAACATAAAAAATAAATATGTATATTGTATATGTATGGATATATGTATGTAGACATGTAAAACCATACTAGACATTTTTCTATTTATCAGCTTATTTATCTTTCTTTTCCTATCTAGCATCTTCCTTAATAGGTCCTTCGATGATGATTTCAATTGTAATATTCAAATGACTTAGTTATTTAAACCCATTGTTAGAATAATAATTGCTGTTATTGGTCCTACTCATTTCACTCTTCATTATTTCATACAAGTCTTTTTTTCTTCAATTGTTTTTAATAGGAATAAGTGTTGCATTTTTTTTCAAATAGCCCTTTAAGTATCTATTGATATAATTATATGGCTTTTGTTATTTTTGTTATTAATAAAATTAGTTGTATTAATAGTTTTCTTTATGACAAACTATTCTTGTACTTTTGTTATAAACTCCACTGGTCACAATATATAATCTTCATGACTTACTATTGAAAATCCTAGCTAGTATCTTGTTTAAGATTTTTATTCCATATTGATGAGTGAAATTGGTCAATAATATTGCTCTTTTTGATTTAGTTTTCATCACTTTGTCTTAAAAAAGGAATTTGGTAGAACTCTTGCTTTTCTTATTATTTCAAATAATTTATTCCATATTGAAATTAGTTGATCTTTAAAAAATTTGGTAAAGTTCATTTGTAAATCTCTCATGTCCTGATGCTTTTTTCTTAATTAATTCTTTTAGGTATGCTCAATTTCTTTTCCTATAATAAGTGTATGTATATATGCTATTTCTTTATCCATTAATTTAGGCAATTTATATTTTATAAGTATTCTTCTGTTTTACTTAAACTACTAAATTTACTGTCATGTACTTGGGCAAAATAATTCACAATAATTGCTTTGATTTTATGTTTTTAGTAGCATATTTATGTTTTTCATTTTTGGTATTAGTCATTTGATTTTCTTCTCTTTTTTATTATATCTATATTTTTTCGTAAAACACCTCCTAGTTTTATGTTTTAATTTAGTGGTTTTCTTATGTTCAATTTTATTATCTCATGTTTGATTTTTTGGATTTCTAATATGGTGCTTAATTGAGAAATTTCTATTTAAAATTTTATACCAATTTTATATCCATTATGAGGCAATTAGTATATTTTAAAGCCAGCAATTCTATTATCAAAAAGAAAGCAAAATAATTTAAAGGTTATTTCAGTGTCATCTCTGAAACTGGTGCCTGGGTACATAGAGAATTCTCAACTCATTGATTCTAAAATAAGAAAATTTCAATGTATTCTGCCATCAGAGACTTAGAAAATTCCCAAGTCATTTGGATGCATACTTATTGAACATTTTTCTGGTTACAGGAAATTGAAGAATCTGTGGAATGGAACTTTGGAATATCACCTCAATAAATAGTTTCTTCCTGGTTGGAATTCTCCAGGATAGCAAGTTCCCTGAACTTGTCTGTGCTGCTATCATATTCCTGTATCTGGTGGCCATAACTAGTAATGGTCTTCTGCTCCTATTGATTGCTATAGACAATAGACTTCATATGCCCATGTACTTCTTGCTCAGCCAGCTCTCCCTTATGGACCTGCTATTCACAACAGTTGTTGCCCCCAAGACATTGGTAGATTACCTATTTGGACAAAACACTATCTCTTTTATAGGCTGTGGACTTCAGATGTTTCTGGCCCTGACACTTGGGGGTGCAGAAGACATTCTATTGGCTTTCATGGCATACGATCGCTATGTAGCCATTCATCACCCTTTGAACTATATGGTCTTAATGAGACCAAAAATTTGTTGGTCCATGGTGGCTGTTTCTTGGCTCTTGGCATCTCTAAGTGCCCTTGGTTATACTATTTATACTATGAATTTCCCTTTTTGTAGAAATCAAGAGATTCACCACCTTCTCTGTGAAATCCTTCCATTACTAAAGCTTGCATGTGCTGACACTTCACAGTATGAATTTATGGTATACACAATGGGTGTGACCTTCCTTCTTATCCCCCTCTCTGCTATCCTTACTTCCTATATCTTAGTATTGAATTCTGTGTTTCACATGCCCTCAGCACAGGGGAGACAGAAAGCTCTCTTTACCTGTTCATCCCACCTGACAGTAGTTGGGATGTACTATGGAGCTGCCATGTTTATGTATGTCCTGCCCAGTACCTACCATAATGCTTGGCAGGACAATATCCTTTCTGTGTTCTATACCATTGTCACACCAGCCCTGAATCCCTTAATCTACAGCTTGAGGAACAAGGATGTGCTAGGGGCTGTGAAGAAAGTTATAGGGAAAGAACCCTCAGAGCCAAAATGGTAGCATCTTTATAAGAATATTTTCTTTTTTAGTACTCTCTGTTAGTCTATGAATTCTCCTTCCTGTTTCCACCACTCTGAGATGCTTAGTGTAATATGTCTTAGATGCTTTATGTCTTAGATGCTTTCTAAACTCATAATCTGAGTTCATTCCTTTATCTTTTACCAGTCTAGATTTTGTTTCTAGAGGGCACATCCATTTAGTTCTTATACCTAGATTTTATATGACATTATTAAAGTTCTCTTTTTAGTCTGATTTTAACAGCACTGAGTTCCACACATGAAATAGTGTACATTCTTTTCTTTTTACAAACTGACAACAATTTAACCCAAATAAAAGTATTTTTTCTGTGTAATATATAAGGAATCTCTAGGAGGGTGGTGCCAATGTGGTGGAGTAAAAGGAGGAACTTAGTCAAATTATCCCCCTAACTGCTCCAAATTCCTTTAAATAATGATTCTAAACAAATTTTAGAGCATCAGAACACCCCAAAAGACAGAGTAAAACATTTTCCATCTGAAGACAACTTAGAAGCTCAGCAAAAAAGGTCAGTGACATGGGAGGTGGGAATCCATCCTGCAATGTGGGTGCAGAGGATAATGGTGCAGTTTCAGCCCAGCCCCACCCCGGCATGGGCCAACCTCGGAATCAGCAACAGTACTGGTGGCTTCCAAATATCTCAGCCCAGAAATATCAAAGAGAACCTGGAAATTTAGCAAAAAAAAAGTCTGTAGAACCAGAGTGGGACCCTATTCTGCAGTCCCAGGGAAAACTCAGCTTTGGCCTCATCCTGTCCCTGACCCCAGTGTCAGGGAAGCCAGATCTCTAAATCAGGAGCAGTTCTGGAGGTTTCTGGACCACTCATCCCAGGAACACCAGGAAGGACTCTGAAGGTCAGTGGACAGGATATATGGCAATGAGATGAGAGTCTGGTGGGCAGTTCCAGCACAGTCCCAGCCAGTGGATCCCTAGGCCCAGCTAGCACACTAGAACTTACAACTACAGTGGGGCCAAGACACACCAACAGCTCCAGAGCAGAAAAGAGGCCTTGTGATCAGATTCCTAGAAGAATTTCTGGAAACAGCTGCACAAATCCTTTGAAGTTTGGGACAGTGCACCCCCAACTCTGAAAACAAAGCTCTACTTTTGACAGTTAAAAGCAGCAGAAAAAAAATGTTTCTTACCATTGAAAGTTATTATGGTGACAAGGAAGATCAAAACACACTCAGAAAATGATGACAAAGTCAAAACTCCTATATCCAAAACCTCTAAGAAAAATAAGAATTGGACTCAGACCATGAAAGAGCTCAAAGGGATTTTAAAAATTGAGGAAGAGAAAGAGAGGAAAAATTATATAAAGAATTTAAAGAGCTGCACAAGGAAATACAAAAAACTAATGAGAAGAATGACTTAAAAACGTAATTGGCCAATTGGGAAAAGAGGTACAAAAGCTCACTGAGGAAAATATTTCCTTAATAGAATTGAGCAATGGAAGCTAATGACTATGGGAAATCAAGATACCATAAAGCAAAAACAAAAAAAATGAAAAAAATAGAAAAAAAATGTGAAACATCTCATTGGGAAAACAACTAACCTAGAAAATAGATACAGGAGAGATAATTTTAAAATAGTGGCCTATCTGAAAATTATGATAAAAAAGAGCTTGGACATAACCTTTCAAGAAATTATCAAGGAAAAATGAATTGATTTTCTGGAACCAGAGAATAAAATAGAAATTGAAAGAATCCACCTATCATGTCCAGAAGAGATCACAAAGAAAAACTCCCAGGAATGTTATAGCCAAATTCCAGAACTCCCAGATGAAGGAGAAAATATTGTAAGCATTCAGAAAGAAACAATTCAAGTACATTAGAGCCACAGTCAGGATAACAAAAGATTTATCAACTTCTACATTAAAGGACAGGAGGTCTTGGAATATGATTTTCAGAAGCAATGGAATTAAAATTGCAACCAAGAATCACCTACCCATTAACAATGAGTATAATACTTCAGAGGAAAAGGTAATCATTCGGTGAAACAGCATTTTCAAGTATTCATGATAAAAAGAAGAGAGCTGAATGGAAAATTTGATTTTCAAATGCAGGACTCTGTAGAAGCATAAGGAGATAATCAAGAAAGTGATATCATAAAGGACTTAAAAAGGTGTCAATTTTCAGATGAAGAAATTGAAACTTTCTAGATATATGAAAAAGTGCTCTAAACCACTATTGATCAGAGAAATGCAAATCAAGAAAACTCTGAGGTACCACTTCACACCTTTCAGATTGGCTAAGATGACAAAAAAAAAAAAAAAGATAATGATGAATGTTGGAGGGGATATGAGAAAACTAGGACACTAATACATTATTGGTGGAGTTGTGAACTGATTCAACCATTGTGGAGAGCAATTTGGAATTATGTCCAAAGGGCTATAAAACTGTGCATATCCTTTGATCCAACAGTGTTTCTGCTGGGCTTTTATATACCAAAGTGATCATAAAGGAGGGAAAGGGACCCACATGTGCAAAAATGTTTATGGCAGCCCTTTTTGTAGTGGCAAGAAACTGGAAACTGAGTAGATGCCCATCAGTTGGAGAATGACTAAATAAGTTATGATATATGAATGTTATGGAATATTATTATTCTATAAGAACCAAACAACAGAATGATTTTGGAGAGATCTGGAGAGACTTACATAAAATGAAGCCAAGTGAAATGAGCAGAACAAGGATATCATTGTACATGCCAACAAACAAGACTATACAATGATCAGTTCTGATGGACACAACTCTTTTCAACAATGAGATGATTGAAGCCTGTTTAAGTGGTCTTGTGATGAAGAGAGTCATATACACCCAGAAAGAGGACTGTGGGAACTGAGTGTGGATTACAATATAGCATGTTCACTCTTTTTGTTGTTTGTTTGCATTTTGTTTTCTTTCTCATTTTTTTTTCTTTTTTGATCTGATTTTTCTTGTGCAGCAAGATAATTGTAGAAATATGCATAGAAGAATTGCACGTGTTTAACAAATATTGGATTATTTGCCATCTAGGGGAAGGGATGGGAAAATTTAGAACATAAGGTTTGCAAAGTTCAATGTTGAAAAATTATCCATTCATATGTTTTGAAAATAAAAATCTTTAATAAAATAAAAAATAAAAAGGTTTATCTATTCACATTTCTACATGGAAGGTTGATACTTGTAACTCATTAGAATGTTCTCATTGTTATGGTAGTTAGAAGTACATATAGACAAAAGGCATGGGTGTGAGTTAAACATGAATGGACATTATCTTTTTTAAAAAATGATGAAATTAAGGGGTAAGAGAAAAATGTACTGGGAATAAGGGAAAGAAATAAGTGGAATGATAAAGTTATTTGCCATTAAAAAAAGACAAGAAAAAGCTTTTGTAGTGGAGAGGAAGAGGGTAAGTGAGTGAACCTTACTCTCATCAGAATTGGTTCAAGTAGAAATAGCATACATATTCAATACCGGTATAGAAATCTATCTTACCATGCAGGAAAATAGGAGAGGAATAGGATATGGAAAGGGGGAGTAATAAAAGAGAGGGCACATTAGGGGAAGGAGTGATTGGTAGCAAAAAGTTTTGAGAAGGGACAAGGTGAAAAGAGAAAGAGAATAAATGGGGGGAAATACAATTAGCAATAGTAATTGTAAAAAATTTTTTTTTGAGTTTTCTCCGATGGAATATTATTGTTCCCTGGGAAATGATGAGCAGGATGCTCTCAGGAAAAAAAATCTCCTGGAAAATCCTCTCTGAACTAGGTGAACTATACTATATACAAAGTAATAACAATATTCTGGAATGACCAGCTTTAAATGACCATTATTCTCAGTAGTACAATTATCCACAACTCTCTGAAGGACTTATGATGAAAATTTCTATCCTTACCCAGAGAAACTGATTGTGTCTAAATATAGTCTGAAGCACTATTTCTCTATGTTTCTCTTTATTTTTAATTTAATGAGAGTCTTCGTGTTCATTGGGGTGGGAGATTTTTGTTTTCTTTCATAATTTGACTTTTGTGAAAATGTTTTGTATTACCTCACATGTGGTTTTTTAATTGTGGGTAGGAATAAGGGAAAGAACTTAGAACTCAAAAGTCTTTTTTTAAAAGTTGTTTTAAATGTAACTTGAGAAAATGTTAAATAAATAAATACATAAAATTTTTAAAAAAGGAATCTCTAGGGTGGAGGCAGTAGAACATTGGTGACTAAAAGGGAATGTCTAAGATTTTTCTAAAAGCAAAGTTTTAAGTTCTAAGCACCTTTATCCACAGACCCAATTATCTTTTCTTTTTAAAATTTTATTTTTAATTTATGTAATAAAACAAGTATTTCCATAACAATAAAAAAGATGATTACATGCAAAACTCAAATCTATTATGCACAACTTGCTATTCCTTTCAAATGTACAAAATTATCATGTAAATTTCTTTTTCTTCCCTCCCCCACCCTAGAGATGACTACAATTAGAAAAAAAATTATATATTATATATTACATCTATATGTATAATTATTCTATATGTACTTTTATTTATCACTTTCTTCTCTAGATATAGATAATGTCTATCTTCACATGTCCTTTATAGCTAATATTGTTGTTGTAGTTAAAATAACTTATTTGCTCAAAGTCATTCTGGAAACAATATTGCTTACTGTATACAATATTCTCTTAGTTTTACTCATTTCCCTTTTCATTATTTTGTGCACAATTCTCCATTATTTTCTAAAATCATTGAACACATCCTTTCTTACAGCACAGTGGTATCCCATCAAAATCATGTACCACCATTTGTTCAGATGTTCCCCAATTAATAGGCATTCTTGCAATTTCTAGGTCTTTGTCACCAGAAATAAAGCATCTGTAAACATTTTAGAACATGTAGATTCTTTTCCTTTTTTCCTAATATCTTCAAAAATAGACCAACTATTAGTATTGTAAGGTCAAAGAGTATAGATAGTTTAATAATTATTTGGCCATAATTCCAGACTACTCTCCAAAATGGCTGGATCAATTCATAGTTCCACCAGCAATGAATTAGTGTCCTAATTTTTCCACATCTCTTTCAACACTTGTCATTTTTCATTTTCATCATTTCGGCCAATCTGGTAGAGGTAAAATGCTATCTCAAGATTGTTTTAATTTGCATTTCTTTAATGAATAATGATTTAGATCATTTTTGTATGAATATAAATTATTTTGATTTCTTCATCAGCAAACTGCCTGTTCATATTCTTTGACCATTTCCTATTGGGGAATAAATGAGATTCTTATAGTTGTTACAATTTTTATGTATTTTTCTGTTGTCCTTCTGATTTTAGGTGTTTTATATGTAAAAAATGTTGGTTTCTGTCTCTTGTTTATTTGTAATTTATTTGCCTATAAATTACGTCTGATAAGTTATATATTCTGTATTCTTCTATTTTTTTCTAAATTCTTTTTATATCTTGGTCATGTATCCATTTTGATTTTTCTTGGTAAATTGTATAAAATATTGGTTTTTGTCCAATTTTTGTCACACTGCATTACAGTTTTTCTAACAATTTTACCAAATAATAAATTCTTAATCTCCAAATCTTGACTTTATACTTACTTATTATGTTTATTTGTTGCTATAAATTTTATGTCCCATTGATCTATCTTCCTATTTTCAGCTAGTAACAGACAATTTTCATAATTATTGTCTTACAATGCAGTTTAAAATTTGGTGCTGCTAAACCTCCTTCCTTTACATTTTCATTCAGTGTTTCCTTTAAAACTCTTGACTTTTTGTTTTTCCAAGTAAATTTTGCTGTAATTTTTTTTCCTAATTCACATTCAAAGTTTTGTTTACTATTTGTAAATTTCCTACTATCTTATTTTTACTGAGCTTCTTTTTTCATCTATCCCTGTTTTCCTCTTACTTTCTTTTTCTTTACTTTGGCCACTCCTCTAGAAATTCCTCCCTTATCTATTCACCCCATTCTTTTAATCTTAATCTATATATCCTTCTGAAAGTCCTTTCCCCATTTTATCCCCCAATTTTTTTCACCTCCCTAGAAGTTCAGAAGATTTCTAAACCTCTTCTGATGTACAGATTGTTTCCTTTTTAACCATGATGAGAGTTAGGCTCCAATATTACCAGCTCTCCACCCTAATCTACTTCCTCTATACTAGTTCTTTATTTTAAGCCCTGTTTTCATAATTTCATTTTTATCCTTTTCCTAACCTATTTTATTTTTTTAGAATCACTTAATCATCCAATTGAGCCTGAAGTTTTTTTTCAAAGTACCTTAATAATGATAATAGTTTTAAGAATACTGTAACTACTACTAATAAAACTAATAATCATTTATATTGATAACATTTTCACATAGTACAAATAAATATTTTATCCGTGTCTTAAAATTATTCTTCATTAATTTTCTAATATTTCTTCTGGATCTTTCATATCAAATTTTCCATTGAGTTCTGATTTTTTTTGCTCCAAACATTTGAAAGTCTTTTAGTTAATCAGATATCCATTTATTTCCCATTCAGGATTATAATCAATTTTTGATGCAACCCTGTTAGGATTACTAAGTGAGAACTGAGGTTTTCTGGACAATTACAAGGTGAGAACTCAGGTTGACTTGATAGAGGGGGCAAGCTCATTGGCTGGGGTGGTTCTTCCCAGAAGCCCTTGCATTATCCCACGCCCATTCTCTGGGAGAATAAAAGAGAGGACTCCCAGAGACAAGGAGAAGACTCTCTGCATTACATCAGGCCTGACGGGGCTCTCTGCAGGAAGGGAAGTCACTTCTAAGGACAAGAGTTAACAGCAACTGCCTGGAGACAACGGTTCACTACAGGAAGAAGAATCTGTCTTAAAGATTTGAGTAGACACAGCAGATCTCTTCCCAGAGAGCGATCCGGCAGCTTCTAGAGACGACAGCTCGCAACAATTGGCGTCCACACGTGGGGCAAGGACATTTGCTTATCCTGACAAGAGGAGCTAGACCAGACCTTCGCAATTTGGCGCCCGAACTAGATCTCAGTCTCTCTGACCCAGAACCGTGAGTAACGAGGAAACTTTGTTAAAGATTAAGTGAGCGTGCTAATAGATAAATAAGGAACTTAACTTATTAAGGGCTAAACCAGGAATCTCTTATAGTGAAATGGGGCAAACACCTTCTGTTCAAGGAAAATGTTTGGAGAGCATCATCAAGGTTATGAAAAGCCAAGGATTGATTATAATTTTAGAGGAGATTACTGAACTTTTAAGAACTGTGAAGGTTATATGTCCTTCTTTTTCTCTGGAAAAAGAATTGGATCCAGATGAGTGGAAATTAGTAGGAGAGCAATTAGGTGAACACTACAATTGCCTTTGTGACATTTTGCCCTTTGGTTCCAGACCAAACTCAGTTTCCAAAGATACAATTCATACCTACAATTTAATCCAAATGGCTTTAAAAAATGTTATTCTAAAGGAAGAGATGAAGGAGCAAAATGGGGAGGTGTCAACTAAACTAGGTGAAAAGGATGAATCAGATAACAATGAAGTTAAGTACAATTCTGAGCAACAGGAGCACCTCCCATCTCCTCCCTCAATTAACCCTTCATGGGTGGAGCAAGAAGGAGGAGAGGAAGAGGCAGAAACACAAACAGAATTGCCTGTGAAGCAGCCTAAGCCTATGACAAGATTAGAAAAAGCATTGGTTAAAGCTAAGAGAGAAGGACAGGATATAAGTGATTTTATACATGCATATCCTGTGATTGAAAATACTGACTCTGTAGGTAAAAAAAGGAGAAGATATGCACCTTTAGATTTGAATAAAATTAAGGATTTGAAAAAAGGTTGTACCCTTTATGGGGCTACATCAGCTTATGTCAAAATGTTACTAGATGGTTTGTCTTATGAAGTCCTAACCCCAAATGATTGGAAATCCATAGCAAGGACATGTCTGGAACCTGGAGAAAATTTATTATGGCTTGCGGAATTTCATGAATTATGTAAAATTCAAGTCAGATGCAATTTGGAAATAGGAGTTAACACACAATTCACTTTTGAGCACTTAGCTGGTGAAGGTCAATATGGAGAGAATTCGGAACAGATTCATTATACCATGACAATATATGAACAAATTGCTAAGGCTGCAATAAAAGCTTGGGGTGTCCTTCCTGGACAGAAAGATCGTGGAGAGGCTTTCACTAAAATACAGCAAGGTCCCAATGAACCTTTTGCAGATTTTGTGGGACGTTTGCAAACTGCTGTCAAAAGAACTATTGGAGAAAATTCAGCTACAGAAATAATGACCAGACATCTGGCTAAGGAAAATGCCAACGAGATTTGCAAAAGAATTATATGGGGATTAGACAAAGATGCTCCTTTAGAGGAGATCATAAGACGCTGTGCTACAGTGGGAACAAATGCTTTTTACACCCGGACAATGATGAATGTGGAAAGACAGGGTCCCTCCTGGCAAGGGCCTTCTAGAGAAACTCGGCGATGTTTTCAATGTGGAAAAATTGGGCATCTAAGAGCTCAGTGTAGGTATGGAGATACAGTGAGAAGACAGGGTGAAAGAAGACCTAAAACCCCATGTCCAAAATGCAACAGAGGACTCCATTGGGCATCAGAGTGTAGAATAATTCAGGGAAATGGGATGAGGGGCCCAGGTCCAGGGCCCCAGGCAAAAAAGACTTGGGGCATGATGGCAGCTGATGTTACACCCAAAGAGCCTTTAGAAGGTCAGGACTCTGATTTGATCAACCAACAGAAAAGCAATCACATGGCAGAAAGGGATTACCTGATAAGTGAGCCAAAAGGCAATCAGATTGCAAAAATGGATTACACTTGGGGAGAATACAGGCCTTTTAAACCAACATGGCTGTATCCAGTGCAAACAATTCCAATGTAATTGCCAGATGATGAGAAGAGATTTAGAAAGTGGTAAATAGAAGGTAATTAGATAGGTTAACTGCCTGGGGGAGAGGGTTTGCTTGTATTTCTTCAGCAGGAGAAGGAATCAGATGGGTGCCAACGAGTCATATTCGCCTTGTCCATCAGAGAGAGACAGAAAAAGAGAAAAACCTCAAAATAAAGGAGAAGATCTAAGAAACATCTGACACTGAAAGAGCATGGATAATAAGAAGACTGTTAAAGAACTTTAAAAACCAGCAGGAATCATTGGACTTCCTCACACAAGATGAGACTAATGGACAATGGACTTATGGACATTTATAAATTTTCAATTTATGATTATGTTATATACTTCTAGCATGTGTTATGTTACTATGTTACTATATGCTTATGTAATTTATGTAATTATCTGTAATACTTCCCATATTGATGGATTTATGTTTCAAGGTCATTTATGTAATTATCTGTAATACTTCCCATATTGATGGATTTATGTTTCAAGGTCATGACTGTCCTATGTTCTAAATCAAAAGAAAGGGGGAGATGTTAGGATTACTAAGTGAGAACTGAGGTTTTCTGGACAATTACAAGGTGAGAACTCAGGTTGACTTGATAGAGGGGGCAAGCTCATTGGCTGGGGTGGTTCTTCCCAGAAGCCCTTGCATTATCCCACGCCCATTCTCTGGGAGAATAAAAGAGAGGACTCCCAGAGACAAGGAGAAGACTCTCTGCATTACATCAGGCCTGACGGGGCTCTCTGCAGGAAGGGAAGTCACTTCTAAGGACAAGAGTTAACAGCAACTGCCTAGAGACAACGGTTCACTACAGGAAGAAGAATCTGTCTTAAAGATTTGAGTAGACACAGCAGATCTCTTCCCAGAGAGCGATCCGGCAGCTTCTAGAGACGACAGCTCGTTACACAACCCCAGCTCCTTTGCTATTTGAAATATAATGTCCCAAGATCTATGGCCTTTTATTGTAGAAGCTATTATGTCTTGTGAAATTCTAATTGGTTTTCCACAGAATCTAATTTCTTTTCTTGTTGATTAAAATATTTTCTCTTTAACTTGGGAATTTTGAAACTTGGCTCATGACATTCCTGTAATTTTTCTTCCTATGATCTCTTTGAGGTGGTGACTGGTAATTTTTTTTTTATTTCTGCTTTACTTTCTAGAACTTAAGGGAATTTTTTCTTAATATCTTGTAATATTTTATTCAGATTCTTTTTTTAAACACAACTTTCAGGTAGTCTGACAATTCTCATATTGTCTCTTCCAAATCTGTTCTTCAGATCAATGATTTTTCAAATTAGATTTTTTTCAGATTCTCTTATAAATATTTAATTCCTCTTGCCCAATTCTAGTTTTCTGAGTTATTTTCTTCCTTAAAATTTTGTATCTCCTTTTCTAATTGGTTAAGTTTCCCTTCATTATTTTCTTAGATTGCTTTTATTTTATTCTATTTTTTCTTGTTCTCTCTTTGATTTTTGATTCCCTTTTTATTTTCTTCCTTATGATTTTGTATCTCTTCTCACAACTGTTTAACTTTCTTTTCATAATTGTCTTGAATAACTTTTCATTTTTTTCCCTAACTTTCCTTCATTCTCTTTAATTTTTAAAATATTTTTTTAAAGTTTTTCCAAGATTTCTTTTGGGACCAATGACCATTTGACATTACTTTTTATGGTAGGAGTCACTCTTTTACCTCACTATCAGCCCTGATCTTCTTTTTATACTGAAGTACTATCAATGATTAGTTTCTTGTTTCTTTGCTTACTCACTGTTATTTATTAATTGAATGGCTTTAACTAGTATTTACTGGTTTGAACCAGTTTGGGCTTTTTTGAACTGGTTTAAACTTTTGGTTTTCACATTTGTCCAGATTAACCTAGTCCAAGCTAACTTTGACCTGTTTAAACTGGTCTATCTAGTTTTGACTGGTTTCAATTGGTTTTGATGAATTTGAAATGGTTTTTATTGGGTTTAATTGCTTTTAGGATTACTACAGAGAAAATTTGATCAATGTGGTTTCTAATTTTTTTTTTTTGCCCAGGTCTCACAGGTCCTCCTAACTTCAGGGCTGGTGCTCTATCCATTGCACCACCTAGCTGCCTCTTGGTGTCTAAATTTTTAAACATATTACTCTTTTTTATAATAGTTTTTATTTACCAGATATATGCATGGGTAATTTGACAACACTGACAATTGCCAAACCTTTTGTTCTAAATTTTCCCCTCCTCCCCCCCGCCCCAGATGGCAGGTTGACCAATACATGTTAAATATGTTAAAGTAAAAATTAAATACAATATATGTATATAAAACATAGTGCTCTTAAAAAAAAAACTTTCCTTTACATCATTTTGGTCATTTTCAGAGGCCATTATCAAGTTTTATCTATCTATCTATCTATCTATCTATCTATCTATCTATTCATTCATTCATCCATTTATTTATTTACTTATTTACTTATTTATTTATTTACTTACTTTTTTATTTATTTCAGTATCAAGATCTTAAGAAAAAAAGGGAATAGTTCCACCAGGTAGAAGATAGTATGATTCCCACCCTGACTTTTCTGTGAATAGTCTCTTCCTATCCAATAGCCATGGAATACATTGTAACTTCAAATTACTTTCCAATAACTACATTTACAATAAGCTGCTGAGGTTATAGTTCCACTTCCTTTAATGTCTTCAAGATGGCAACAAGGCAAGAGAAGACAATGGAGAAGGGAGAATTCCAGGGAGGGAAATAAGTATTTCAAACATAATATATATATCTTACTTCTTGATGAATTTGAAGTCTTTTCAAAATTATACAAGTTATACTTGAACAAAATAAAAATGTAACTATGCATACAAATGTACATCATAGACAACATTATAAAGAAAGTTAGAATATTTATCACATTATGTGTTTTAAAAGAGGGTTTTTTATGAAAGGAGAATATCTATCACAACTTTATGTGTTTTAAAAGAGAAGTTGAAAGAGTAAAGATATTTTAAATTTTACTAGAAAAAATTATCTAATAATGAGAAAACCTAATCTTCCAATGCTGATCAATATCTGTTCCACAATTTCTAATATTGAGAATGAAGAGGAAGAGACACTAAGAAATCATATTACTTGGTTAAGGTCACTCTGTTAATATGTATTGGAGTCTGGAATCCAGTTTTTCTGACTCCAAAATCTATACTGTTTACACTATTTCAGGTTTACTTTTCTATTAAGATTTAGTATATTAAGAGATGAGCAAAAACAAACCCACATGCAGAGAGAGAAGCAAAAAGAGGTAAAAGTCAAGACAAAGATCATAGATCAATCTGTAAAGATAACAAAAAATGTGAGTTTAAGATGAATAAAGTTAACATACATATTTTAAATAAACTCCACTCAATTCTATGATGTACATATTTGGATAGAAATCCTTAGGACACAAGAGTTGCTCCCTTTCTTAGCAGGTAAGGGAGTCAGGGGAATCAGGTCAAGAAATGTTTCCTTTGGGACTCATTAAAGACTCTGACCCTAGAACAGAAGGTCCATGATGATGTCAGATCAGGTAATCAAAGAATTCCTTCTATGCTGAGATTAAGACAGAGATCCAATCTGCAGAAGAGGCATCTGATGGGACACAGATATGACTCCCCCAAGAACATGACTCTTACTGATTTCATTCTTCTTAGAAGACAATAAAACCTGATTATTGAAAAATCTTACTTTAGCACTCTTCCATTTCTTCTACTGCTCTTCCCACTCCATGTCATTTTTCTCTTAAACCTTGAAAATTCTGAGCTCCTGGAGCTAGAGATTTCAGTTTGCTTCCCATTGCTTCCCCCAGGAAAAACTGATTCAGTGAGAATTTGATAAAATAAGTAGCTTCTTCCCTTTCCTCACCCATGGAAGAAAGAAAAAGGCAATGGATGCATGCTACTTTAGTATGAATCCTGAGCTGTGAACATACCTGTCCAATTAAATCAGCAGAGAAACCAAGCATTACTAAAAATAGATGCACTACAAATCATCTCATTGTAGGAATTGCATCCTACATCAATAATTGGTAGAAAACATATTTTTTCCCCACAGGTTTCCACTTGATTACTTCCAACTTTCTGTTAACCATAGAAGAACCATAGAGTCAAAGACTGACCCACTCCATGACAGGTAAGTGAGAAACTACTACCTCAAAGAATCACACAGAATCTGAATTTGCATTTGCTTTAGGGAGAGGAAATGGGAGGGGGGATAGACTGGGAAGGGTAGAAACAAAATAGATCTAAAATACTCTGCTTCAAGTAAGGGGAAGAATGATAACATTCATAGTGTCTTTATAATGAAAACATTACTTACACCTGCATACATATCTTTTTTTTTTCTTTTATACACATTTTTTTCCATTGAGACATAGTCCCGGTTGATGAAGACAAAACTAAGGACCAGTGATGGGCATTAATTGGTCCAGTGTCATTCAGGGAGTTATATTCAAAGCTGATGCTAGAACTTATATCTTTTTAGAGTGCCTTAATTTCTGATTTCTACCAGAGTGTTTCCTGCTGTAATCAGCCCCTTGAACTATATTCAACCATAGTCCACGCCTACTATATCTTCCCATGACAGACAGGCTGGAATAGTTAATAATTTTTTTAACTAGAAATATTTGGTTATTTTTAATCAGCTATTGATATATAATAAAATAAAAGAATTCAAATGTCACCTAATTCAAACATTTAAAATATCCCATTTACTGTATCCTTCTAATCTGAAACACAGTATAATTTAAGCCTAATCTTCAAAATTGTGCCTTTTATTTCCAGGAGAGCAGAAATTTAGTCATCCAAATATAATTTACAATTGGGGAGGCTTATTTGGTGCATTTGGCAACATGTGATTTTATAGGCATAGTGGTAGACACAATGTTGAAGAATAAGCCTACCAGATGGAAGAACAATGCTAAATTACAAAAAGCAAGGGACATGTAAAACAAGGTACAAGGTATATCTGTTGACCAATTAAATGTTCAAAGTATTAAATAATTCACAGAAATCAAGTTCTCCATGCTGTCTGTACAAATTAAAGAACCTGTGCATGCCCCCAAAATTCAATCTGGCAATAGTCTCTGAACAAAAGAGACAGCTCACAATTTCAAAAGAATTTAAAGCATTACAAAAGTGACCCGAACCTTCTTTCTTTAACCATTTACTCTAACAGCAAAGATTACAATTACAGAATTTGAATGATCAGAATGTAAAAGTATTTGTGCAAAACTGCATTAATTACTCTTACTATCTAAGATTTGTGAATAACACCAATGACAGCACAGGGACAATGATGAAAATTAAATACATTTGAAGGAGCTCTCTACATTAGTGTTTTTTTTTGTTTGTTTGTTTTGTTTTGTTTTGTTTTGTTTTGGAGGCTGGGGTTAAGTGACTTGCCCAGGGTCACACAGCTAGGAAGTGTTAAGTGTCTGAGACCAGATTTGAACTGGGGTCCTCCTGAATTCAGAGCTGGTGCTCTATCCACTATGCCACCTAGCTGCCCCTCTATATTAGAATTTTTTTTAAAATGTGAACTATATTATGACTAAACATTAAAAGAAAATGTGGCACTATGAGCAGCAGGAGCAAAAACAATCTGGCAGTTATGTCAGCAAAAGAAAGCTGACAATGGTATATGCCAAAGTTTCTTTCCAAAGCAGCCATTGATCCTAAAATCTGAAAACAACTGTAGGACTTTTTCCATTCAATGTCCATATCCTTGGCTTTGCAGATTTAAAATAAAATGTTTGAGAATAAGCAGTGTTTTGGTTTTTTCTCTTCCTTTTAGGAGGGAGGAGTGTGCTTCTTCACTGCATCAGCAGTCCTTAAAAGAGCTGAATCATTGATTCTCTGGATTTTCCTACACCAATCCATTTAATTGGAATTTGAAGCTCATCTTGAATAAACTGAACATAATTCTGTGCATTGACAGGAAGATCTTTAAATGTCCTTGCATTTGATATGTCTGTATTCTATCCTGGGAGAGTTTTATATTGTACTTCAACTTTAAGACTTCCTGGTTTGCTGGAACATGAGGTATAATTTCACCATCTAACTTGTAGGAAACTCCAACTTTTATTTCTGTAAACATGTCCAAAATACCCAATTTGGTAAGAGCCAACGCAGTAAATCCATTAATCATATGAGAATATAATCTTGAGAAAAACAAGATCCAACCAGCAACACCTTCTTTTTCTTCCAGTGGTCACACCAAATTCTCTACCTCAGGTCTGTAATAATTCCCCAATTTCGTTGTTCTGTTCTGTTGGAAAGGCTCCAATTCCAACTCTAGTTGTATATGCTTTAACAACTCCATATACCTCACCCACGTTCTGAGGAGGCATACCCAAACCTGTGCAAACACCTCCAACAGTACAATTTGAAGAAGTCACTAAAGGATAAGTACCAAAATCAATATCAAGCAGAGCTGCTTTCGCACCTTCTACCAAAATTTTCTTTGGAGGGCCATGAAGAGCCTCATAGAGAAAATAGACTCCATCCATTACCATTGGCTTAATTCTTTCCATATAACCCTTGAGTTTTTGTAATTCACCTTCAATATCAATTTCCAAAGTGAGATATATAGATTTATATTGATTAGCTAAAACTTTGAACTTCTCAGAGAAGCCATCAAAGTCCGAAACAAGATCATAGATCCTGAGTCTACTTTGAGAAGCTTTAGAGGAATAAACTGGGCCAATTCCCTTTTTTGTAGTACCCAAATTCTTTCCAGCTTGCTCCTGTCTCTGTTGTTCTTGAATGCCATCTGCTGCTTGATGGAAGTCAAATACAATATGAGCTCTGTCAGAAATTATAAGTCTTTTTTCCCAATCTTCAAGACCTTTTCCCTTTTGCACATTTTTCTCTGCTTCTTCAAATAATCTTGGTAGATGAATTACCACACCATTTCCAATGAACGCAGTGACATTTGGATTGATGATCTCACTTGGTAGGAGATGAAAATCATATTCCACAGAATCCACAATAACTGTATGGCCAGCATTGTTTCTTCCCTGGCAGCGGTAAATGATGTCGGTGCCCTCTGCCAGCAGATCCACCACCTTCCCTTTGCCCTCGTCGCCCCACTGTGCGCCCAGCACCACCGTCACTCGTTTTCCTCCTGGCCAAGCAGACGGGCTGCTGCACTATCTGTTGGGCACCGAGGCCCCGGCAGGACCAGTCTTGCCAAGCAATATGGTTGTTGCAGAGGGGCACACAGGGAAGGCGACACTCGGGAAAGGAAAGAGGCTCTGATAATTTTTATTTTTTGAAAGCAGTTTCTCACTCATACCCTTACTTCAATAGAATTACTCAGGTCTCTACTAGCCCCCCAAAATAATTTCTGCTCTTATGTAATGATCAAAGAGATGTCCATCACATTATCTTCTTCTATCTCACAATTTACATTAGATATTCAATGCCTTGTGATTATACTTTGTCCTAAGAGAAGCCTGTTGTCTTTGGGCAATAGCTAAGTCCAATTTTGTCCAGTAAACTGTTAATATAGCCTCAGGGGAAAAAAGATGGGGAAAGAAGTTAATGAAATGTTTTTCAATTTTTATTTTCTCAAACTTTCTGCTAAATGTCACCTCAAATTGGATGATACCCCAGAAGGCATCAGGTTTTAACTTGGGTTTGAGGCTTTAAGACTACATTTGTTTTTCCTGATTATAAGTAGAGGTCAAAATTGGCCCACTATTGATATTAGTTGTTTGCTATCTTGGGTAGAGTATAAATACAAAAGTCTTAAATGGCTTTTGAATTATGTGTGGAATTTTTTTTCTTCTCCAGCACAAACTTTATAATAAAGTAGTCACTCATCCCTCAAATTCCCATCATTTTTCTTGAGTAAGCACTTCCTCATCATTACTCAAAATCAGGGCCAGCAAAGTTCATCAACTGTTATTTCCTTGTTGATTCATCTGTAATTTAAAGAATAAAAATTTCCATTTAATCAAAGCATAAAATTTTCAACTGCTCAAACACCAATGCAATGTCCAGGTTGTATGGGAGTTCCCTATCACTCTACCATCATACTGCTATCTCATATATGTGAACTGATTCTCAAACTTCTTGTGTAAATTATTCCTTCTGTCTAGCTTATTTGAATTATATTCCCACAGTCATGCCAGCTCTGATTCTCTATCTATCACAATCACCCAAATGTTCTAGACTATATTCCCCCCTTGCAGCTTCCAGGATATTACATAAGTTCATATGTATATAACTTCTTAATATGCAATGCTAATTCCCTTCCTCTTTTAACTTTTATGAATATGGTGTACTCTTCTAGAAGCTACTCTTATCATAAATATTTAATCTCCTTTAATTTCAATTGAATCTACAAGGACAAATTTTCTTTATGAGTTAGTACTATTTGACCCTTTAATCCTTCTTTGGGCTTATATACACATTTTATAGGTTCTTTATTTTATTGTTGGATTACTTATTTTATTTCTCCTGAGAAATACACTTATTAATAAATTGAACTTAAAAGCTTTTTATGTTAACTAGATTAGTAGTTCCATGCATACATTTTCCTCTTGTATCTGTCCTTTTCAGTTTAAAGTATATTAGTTCCAACTAAGTGATTCTTCTTTATAATATGGTCTATTCTCAAACTTCCTAATACATATTAGAATCTAGCTTTCTTTTCTCAGATGTTTTCTTTCTCTCCTTAAAGTAATATTCTTTTCTTTTCTTATCCTACTATCACTTCCTAATGATTCTCCTCTCACCAAGTAGAATTTCCTTAGTAACACACACACACACACACAAGAAACAACAACATTGCTTGTGTCATTAAATATATATTCATTATGTACTGATAGTTCACCCTCTCTATGCTGAAAAACATAAGATATGGTTCATAATCTTCTGAATTCCAAATTCACTGCTATTCTTTCAAAGAATACTTTGTCATCACTAAGAATTGAAAGTAGAGAAACATTCCACTAGGACTTTCACCTTCTCTTTCAGAATGGAATCCTATTTTGGAGGGGTAGTAAAGCAAAAATACCATAATCCCAGAAAGTAACTGCAAAATTATGCTATCACAGTTCTTTAAAATTGGAAGGTTAAATTTCTTGGGAAAAGGGTGTGATTAAATATTGTGAAAAATTATCTGATTGCCCTACATATACATTGATCTGTATTTGTGACAATGTTCCAAGATCACACTAAAAATTCTCTAAAGGTTCTTTAAGCAGATATGATAGGCTAATTTTGACACAAATATACTGTTCTTCTGTGGCAATAAGCACTTGTATATTTGAAATTGTGTGAGTTTATTTCTGGAGTGATTCACATGATTATGTTCATAACAATTCTTGTTTTTGTGCATTAATTGCCTCTAATCTTATCTCTCCTGACTAAATGCAGTATGTTCTTCCCATTCCACAATTTGTCATCAAATTGTTTCCAAACCACAACTATAAACATTTTTCAAGTCATTATTTAACTAAAGATATTGTATGTATTGAAAGGATTTGGGCCTTAGTCCTGGCTGCACTTGTGGTGATTGCTAAACTGAAATGAAGGTTGCTCCCAGAGAACCCCAAGAAACCCCAACAAGAGAATATTACATTTTAAATAAAATATTACAGAAAGCAAGAATATTAGCTACAGGTATGTCTTTGCATTTCTATTATAATGGTTCCATACCATAAATATATACACAGAAGGAGACCTGCTTAGGCACAAGTGTCATTGATAGACACTCTACCTTGAAGTTTGTACATGATCTGAAGGTAGAAGATTTAATTAAGTTCAATGGTTTCTTTGTTTCCCAGAAATTCAGAAACATTTTTTTTCCCTGTTAACACAGCTTTACTTCATAAAGTAGCTGATCACTGTGAAGAAGTGTTTGGATCTATGGTTCTATCCAGTAAAAATTAATGGACTTTTCTGCCTCATCCCTTCAGTCCTGCCTTCTTCAATTGTTCTAACTATATTTTCTTGAACATTAGTCATGGGAACTTTGCATAATGAAATTGGCTATCCATAGAAACAGATATATGTAATATAAATAATCAAACAAACAGTATTTAGTAATATTGCAATGCAAAATTAAACAAAGGTTTTAATTTATGAAGCAATTGTAGACAGCTTATCTCTCACCCAATCCCTACAAAGTTTCCCCATGAACCTCAGGCATAGGATCAATCTAGATAAAAGGGTTCTAGAACATGTATAGTTTGAATTTGTTTAATTTCTCTTTTATGGAAAATTATGCCCACTCAATACTGAACAGTACATTCCAAGGTATTTTATTGTTCTGCAAACTCTTTCAAGACCAACAGCCGCAATAACAAATATGCTGTGAATCACTGGAGTAATTTAGTAACTATATTAAATGCTTACATGAACTATAATACTTTTGCCCAAAAAAATTCAAATTCAAATTTATACTATATAATTATGTTCATATATTAAACCAATTTATCTTCTTATAATTTTAAAACTTCATAAATTTTTTAAATTGTATTTATAAAATTACAAATATTTTATATAATTATTTTGTAAAAATTTAAAGCAATCTAACAAGATCTTACATTTATACTGATATCTGAAAAACTTCATATTAAATTTACTTTATAAATTGTATTTAATACATAAAATATCTTTAGTTAAATGACTTGAAAAAATGTTTATAGTTGTGGTTTGGAAACAATTTAATGACAGATTGTGAAATGGGAAGAACATACTGCATTTAGTCAGAAGAGACAAGATTTGAGGCAATCAATGCACAAAAACAAGAATTGTTGTGAACATAATCATGTGAATCACTCCAAAAACAAACTTACACAGCTTCAAATATACAGGTGCTTATTGCCACAGAACAACAGTATATTTGTGACAAAATTAGCCTATTCTATCTGCTTAAAAAACCTTCAGAGAATTTTTAGTATGATCTCCTTGGAACATTGTCACAAATACACAGAAACCATTAAATGAAAACAATTGCTCTGAAAAAGGTGGAAAATGAAGATTACAGTTTTATATAATAGGTGAACACAGAGTTCCCTTTCATACACTGGGCATGGAAATCAATCCTACCTGTTTTATCATTGTCATTAACTACATGGAGGCCATCATGAAATAGAATGAGTAAATTTGTCAGAAAGCAAAAAGGATGTTGCCATCAGAGTTCTGGAAGCCATTTATCTCTGACCTAGAACTTCAGTTTCTCTTTCTCTCACAACTCTTATTCTTCCTGTTTCATCTTCAAAAAAATTCCTATCATTTGAATTTTAGGGGAAAAGAAAAACAAAATTAAAGGAAGGTAAAACAAAAACATAAACTCATAATATCATAGTGTAATGTTCTGTTGTCTACAGAAACTGCCGATCGCTCTCTGGGAGGAGATCTGCTGTCTCAACTCAATCCCTCGGTAGCCAACTCTGACCTAGAGCAGAGACCTTTTTCCTCCAGAGAGCCGCCCCAACTCTGGCCCAGACAAGACTCTCCCCTTGCTCAATGGAGTCTTCTTTTATCCTCCCAGAGAATGGGCACTCAGGGGCTTCTGGGAAAAAAATACTTCAACCAATGAACTTGCTCCTCCTAAACATGTAAGCTCCTCCCCAGGAGTTCACAGGGGTAAAACTTCCCTAAAGGCCGGAACTAGAGAATTGTTAAGTACCGACTTAGCACTTAGTAGGAACCTAACATCATAGGACTGAAACAAATAGAATATCTATTCTTCTTACTACTCCCCTTCAAAATTCATTCTAAGTTCCCTGCCCACTTGAACTTCTCAAATTAAAACACAACAAATAAATAAATAAATTGTTTTGGGACAGAAAAGAATAAACATTACAAACCCAAACAAGAATTTAAAAAAAAAATTATTAAGAAAATCTAAAGGAATAATTCTGTCATATCGCTCCAGATATTTTGAAAGTTGTTATATGCTTTGTACAGCAAAATAATACTGTTTAGACTGCAGGGGTTCTCAAACTATGGCCTGCAGGCCAGATGCAGCCTGCTAGGTTATGGCAAATGGGCTGAGGGGAGGAGACAGAGTATGAGTTTTTTACTATAGTTTGACCCTCCAACAGTCTGAGGGACAGTGAACTGGCCCCCTATATAAAAAGTTTGAGGACCACTGGTTTAGAGATTTATACTTCTACATATATTTTAAAGTATTTCATGACCCTTTATTTAGTTCAATTTGATGGTCATCTCTGTCAATTCTTAGATAGGAAATAGTTTTATCAGAAAGTAAAAACAATAATTGTTGGCATGAGTCCAGTTAGACAATGGGAAGACTCTCACAACATTAGCTTAACACTTCAAGACTTTTAATGGCCTGTAACATCACATATTTACAGTTTTCTTGGATTTGTCATTCCTATGCATTTATCTCTCTGTTGTGATCCAGCAAAAACTAATCTATGCAATGGAATTCTGGAACACCACCTTGGAGAACATTTTCTTCCTCATTGGAACTTTGCAGGACAGTAAGTCTCCTGGTCTGGTTTGGGCCACAATTGCCTTCCTCTACCTGGTGGCCATAATCAACAATGGCCTCCTGCTATTATTGATTGCTAGGGATAAGCGGCTCCATGTGCCTATGTAATTCTTACTCAGCCAGCTCTCATTTACGTATTTGCTCTTTACAACTGTCATTTCCCCCAAAACACTAGTGGATTACTTGCATGGACAGAGCACCATCTCTTTTTCAGGCTGTAGATTTCAGATGTTTGTGATAATGATACTTGGAGGAGCTGAAGACATTCTGTTGGCCTTCATGGCATATGACCGCTATGTGGCCATTCAGCATCCCCTGAACTATATGGTTTTCATGAGACCCAAAGTTTGCTGGTCCATGATGGCCACATCCTGGTTCTCAGCATCTTTAAATGCCCTTGTGAATGTCACATACATTATGCACTTCCCTTTCTGTAGAGCCTGGGAGATTCACCACCTGGTCTGTGAGATCCTTCCACTGCTGAAGCTCACATGTGCTGACATCACAAAGTATCAGTTCATAATATACACAATGGGAGTGACATTCCTCTTCATTCCCCTCTCTCCTATTTTGCCTCTTATGCACTAATTTTGACTACTGTGTTTCATATGCCATCAACACAACGGAGACAGAAACCTCTCCTTACCTGCTCATCCCGTCTGACAGTGGTTGGGCTCTACTATGGAGCTGCTGTATTCATGTATATTTTGCCAAGTTCTTACCATAACCCTCAGCAAGATAATATTCTCTCTGTGTTCTATAGTGTTATTACTCCAACCCTAAACCCCCTGATCTACAGCTTGAGGAACAAGGATGTACTAGATGCTCTGAAGAAGGTGCTAGGGAAAGGCACCCATAAACCAAAATTGTAGGAGCCTAGATATGTCTTTGCTTGATCTCTCAGCTGATAGCCAGTAACTAGGAAATACTCTCTAGGCTTGTTTCCACTTGTCTGAATCATTTCATATGGCATAGTAATAAAATTTTCTCTTTTATTCTTACTTGGATACTATTGCATTCTATCCACAAGAGAGAAGGTATAATAAAAGGGAAATTTGAGTAAAATATGAAATATTTGACTTTTCTAATTCATGGCAATAATTGTGCCCAAGTAACATAATTCACACTTAATAATGCATTCTGCAATTCTATTTAAGGATTTGTAATCAAAAGTAATAGCCTATTTTTTTGAAGAATACACATATTCAGTTTTGAAAAATAACTTAAAACTTGTCCCTCTCAGTATTGTGATGCTTCTCTCAATCTTCATGATTTTTCAAAGATCACAAATAAAGCTCAGCAATCACTTATGTGAATAGCATTGCCTATATAGTAATTTCTCCCAAAAGTCCATTCAGTCTCTACTTGAAAGTATCACAAAAGGATAAATTCACTATTTCCAGGGGAAATTCAATTCTGATCAACTATGTTAATTAGTTTATACTTTCATCAAATAAAGTTGAGGGGCACTCAATGAGCAAGAGAGACAAAGATACATGCTAGAAATGGAGAATTACACTAGAAATGGAGAATTATTTTGAAGATACAGTGGAAAGGTGCTATAAGTAGGCATGCATAACTAGAAAAATATGGGCAAGTAACACAGTGATAGCAAGAAATAATCTTTAGACATTGTTCCATTAATGTCTATGTAATGTCAAGAAAAATTTTAAATTTCCTTCCAAGATTTTCAGAAGGACATGTAATAATTTGTATAAGATGCATAGGAATGGATGTGGTACTCTTTCACATGAATGAGAATACTAAGCTGTCAAAATATAAAAATAGTGTTTGATCTGGATGATTTTTGAGTCACATTTGGATTTTAGGATTAAAAAGGAGTTATATTCCTGGGATCATTATGGGGATTGGAAGGAGGTACTCTTCATATTTCGTAATATAACACCTGTATTTAAAAAGAAAAACTTGGCATTTAATAATGCCATACATTGTAAAAGTACTTTTCATAGTTGTTAATGGAACTATTTGAGTCCATAAAACTCCAAATCTCTTTTGGTTATTCCTGAATCTAAACTACCACTATGATGGGGGGTCTGCAGCAAATTTCCCTCCTGGGTCAAACCTCTTGCATTTTCCCTCTCCTTCCAGGATCAATAGAATGTCCTTTTCTAGAGCCAAGCAGACCTGACTAAAAATACAACCTCATACACACACCAGTTGTTTGACTTGGGAAAGTCATTTAACTGTTTCCTTATTATTTTTATTTTCTTCAAAGGCATAAACTTCATCCACACCTAGTATAAAAAAATTACCTGCTATAGAACTGATTAAAGTATCTCAAAGCAGATTGGATAAGAGAGGGAAAGGATAGATAAAATAAAGTTATTTCTTTAAAATAACAATTTTACTCAACAGTTTTTCAGTCTTCTTTTCCTCTTTGTTTTTCTTTTTAAATATTTTCTTTATTCATTCCTTCAATGTTTTACATTTTCCAAAATAAGCTAAAGAACAGAGGAATGTTGGGAGTTCCAAGGAAATATCCTGGGTTTTTTAACATGTGTAGTTTTTTTCTCAACTTTGGAAGAAATATAAATTATTGCAATAGGAATTCCCCCAATTCTCTCTCCTGTGTAGCACCCTTCTCTTTTCTCTATATCCTCTCAATTTCAGGTCTCATCATACCACATAGATTCAAAATATCATCTTTGTGCAGATGATTCTCAGATCAATATATGCATCCCCAATCTCTCTCCTAAGTTCCTAACTCCTTTTACCAGCTGCTTTTTGAACAACTCAAATCAGATGCCCCATAGTCTTCATAAACCAACATATCCAAAAAAAATCTCATTACCTTTCCTCCAAAGTCTTTCTTTCTTTTAAATGCTCAAGAAATCATTATTCTCCCTGTCACCCAATTTCTAAACGTTGGTACATATCTTTCTCTTTCTCTGTCTCTCTGTATGTGTGTGTGTATATATATATATATATATATATATATACGTATATATATATAATCTATTAGAAGAATAAATTTTCCAAAGAATTGTCTTATTAACTTCAATTATGCCAAAAGAAGATTCTAGAATGGGATGTATACATTGAGTAATCATTCTAAATAATATGAACTAAATAAGTTGCTAATTATGAAACATTTTCAATTAATAGTCATGTTTAAATAATAACCCAGAGTAAAGGTAGATATTTCTTTAAAAAAATGCAAGATAAATCATAATTCATTCATCTTTTAAGATAACTAATAATATTGAATTTCTTTTCATTAACAAAGAACAGAAACCAGTTATGATACTAATGAATAATAGGATTATAGCCTGGTTTCACAAAATTTTACATCATTGCTTAAATATTCTCATACAATTGTGAGATGTCAAAGGATTTAAAGTCCTATATGAATAAATCACTAATAAAGATAGATGAAAAGATAAAATACTCATTTACTTAATTGTTCAGAATATAGAAAGAACTGAAATTCTAGGCTAAATAGCTCAGTACTTACACTTTATTATAGTATCTCAGATATGTTCCAATATTAGCCTTTGAGATAAAAATCTGATATTGTGTTCACACTGATCACAGTATGATCAATAAAAGAATAACAGGAACATATCTTTAATGTAAGAGGAAAACATTCCCCTACCTTTAGGTCAGGTTTAGACTAGAGTCATATAGTAAGTCACTTGTTTTGAACCAAGCTTAAATGATGGGATACAGTTCATTCAAGAAGAAATTAACACCTACTAGGCAAAAGAAAACAAAACAGTTCTACCTGAGCCAATGCCAGGACTCAACCTTCCAGAATTTCGCCTGAAAATTCCACCTGCAATTCATGTACTTTAACCCCATAGCTGGCATCATGGTCTATAGCAAATCTAGCTTAGGGAATAAAATTATAGAAGCATGAAAGCTTTATGGTCTTCTACTAGTTGTTGAATCATTTTGGTTGTGTCCACCTCTTTGGAACCCTATTTGAGTATTTCATTTTTTTTTCTTAATAATATTTTCTCAATTACATGTAAAACTAGTTTTCAACATTATTTTTTTTAATAAAACCAGTTTCAAATTTTTCTAATTCCCTCACTTCTCTTATCCCTTCCCTAGATAGCAAGTATTCAGATATAGGCTATACCTTTATAATCATTTTAAACATTTGTTTCATATTATTAGTCTTGTTAAAGAAGAATCAGAACAGAATGGAAAAATCACAAGATAGAAAAAAAATAACAAGATACATGAAAAATAATATGCTTTAATCTGCATTATCTTTTTCTAACCCAGGGATATTAAGTAATTTATTTCCTTATCTGTTAATATGGGCAATTTATATATTTATAAATATTCATCATTTTACTTAGATTATCAGATTTATTGGCAGACAATTGGGCAAAATAGCTCTTTATTTTCATTTCTTCTTCATTGGTGATAAGTTCACCCTTTTCATTTTGATACTGGGAATTTGGTTTTCTTTCCATTTTCTAATCAAGTTAACCAAACCTCTTTGACTGCATTCTTTACATTTTGGTATGTTGTCTCATTATTGTCATTCTCTTGGATGAAATTGTTGATTGTTTTTATGATTTGTTATTTGACCCACTTTTTAGGATTAGATCGTTGAATTTTTTAATTTGTTTTTAATCTATTTTTCCATGGCCCTTAATTGCATGAATTTTTTCTTGCATCATATCTGAAAAGAATACTTTTATTATTTCTGGCTTTCTGCATTGAATTGTGAGGTTTATGCCTGAACTTTAACATGGTTAATTTTTGTGCCACATACCACTGAGGACAAAAAGTATTTTCCTTTCTATCTTCATTCAATTTTCTCCGAAGTCCTATCATACATAACTTTTTTAGAATTCTATTCACCTCTTTAATTTTTTTTATTTATTTTGTGATTAAATTTATCCAGTTCTGATATACGGATGTTGAGATCCCCCTCTAGAACATTACTATCTATTTCTTCTTGCAACTCACGTAACTTCTCTTCTGTGAATATGGATGCTATACCACTTGGTGTATATATCTTTAGTACTGATATTACTTCATTATCTATGATACCCTTTAACAAGATGTGGTTTCCTTTTTATAATTTATAATTAGATCTATTTTTGCTTATGCTTTTTCTGAGATTAGGATCACTACCCCTCTTTTTTTTTAACTTCACTTGAAGTATATATATTCCATTTCAGACTTTTATCTTTACTTTATATTTATCATTCTGCTTCAAATGTGTTTCTCATAAACTACATATTGTAGGATTTTGATTTTCAATCCATTCTGCTATTCTCTTCCATTTTATGAGAGAATTCATGTCATTCACTATTAACATTACTTATTGTATTTTCTGTCATCCTATTTTTTTCAGCTTATACTTTTATCTCTTCTTTTACCCTTTCCTTTTTCACTAGTGTTTTGCTTCTAACCACCACCTTTCTCACATTGGTCTCCATTTTTTCACCCTTTTCTTACCCCTTTCTCCCTCTACTTCTGCCCTCCCTTCTATTAGCCTTGCCCTTCCCTTTCCCTTTCCCCTTTTACTTTCCTATAGGGTAAAACAAATTTCTATGCCAAACTACATATATATGATATTCCCTCTGAGCCAAATCTAATGAGACTAATATTCAAAACAATGCTCATCTCTCTCCCTTCTTTCCCTCTATTGCAATAGGTTTTTTGGTGCCTCTTCAAGTGATGCAATTTACTCCATTTTACCTCTCTTTTCTCTTCTTCCAATACAATCCTTTTTCCACTCCTAATTTATTTCTTATGTCATCACATTAAAGTTAACATGCCTACATGCTCTGCCTAAGTATATCCATTCTAATTGCCCTGATAAGATAAAGATACAGTTCTTAGAGTTACAAGTATCATTTTCCCATGTAAGGGTATGAAGATTTTAACTTTTAAAAAAGTTTTTTTTTTCTTTCCTGTTTATCTTTTTATGCTTCTCTTGAGTTTTATATTTGGAGATCAAATTTTCTGTTCAGTTCTGGTGTTTTCATAAGAAAGAGTTTAAAATCCCCTATTTTCTTCCATATTTTATATGCTTATTTTGCTTTTTTATTTATTTATATTTTGTTTATTATGTTTATTATTTATTTCATTATTAATATTTATTATTATAATGTTTAATTTTGCTGTGTTGTTGACTCTTATTTGTCATCCAAGTTCCTTTGCCTTCCAGAATATCATATTTGAGGTCCTCTGATCCTTTAATGTGGAAGCTGCTAACTCTTCAGTAATCCCAATTGTGATCGGAATTGCTCAATGTTTCAATTCTCTTTCTTGATGCTTGCAGTATTTTCTCCTTTATAATTCTGGAAGTTAGTCATAATATTCCATGGAGTTTGTTTTTTTTTTGGGGGGTGGGTATCTTTCAGGAGGTAAATAGTGAATTCTTTCAATGACTATTTTACTCTGTTATAATGACAGTATTCCTTGATTATTTGAAGATGTTGTCCAGGCTCTTTTTCTTCATTATAGCTTTCAGGTAATTCAATAATTATTCCATTGTCTCTCCTAGATCTATTTTTCAAGTCAGTAATTTTTCCAATGAGGTGTTTTAGATTTTCTTTTATTTTTATTTTTTTAAATTTTGTTTGATTGTTTCTTGATGTCTCATTGAATCATTCACTTTCATTTGTCCAATTCCAATTTTTAATGATTTTCTTCAGTTAGCTTTTTTACCTCATTTTGCATTTGACCAATTGTACTTTTAAGAGAATTGTTTTATTCAGTGGATTTTTTTCTCCATTTTGCCAATTCTATTTTTAAGAAGCTGTGTTCTTCAGTATATATTTTTTCTTTTTCTATTTCATCAGATTTATTTTTAAGAAGTTGTCTTCTTTAGTATATTTTTCCATTTTGTCTAATTTTTAAGCTTTTTTCTTCAAGAATTTGTGTGCTTTCTTTTCCAAATGGTTGCCATTTCCCCAAAAAGCCTTTAAAATTCTCCTGTAAAGCTCCCATTTTCCTCCCTATTTGTCTTTTATCTGCCTTGTTTGAATGTTTCCAAGAGTCTTTTGAATCTGAGCCCAGTTCATATGCTTCCATTTTGAAGCTTTACCTATGGTCATTTTGTTTTTGCTAACTTCTGGGTTTGTCTTCTGATCTTCCTTGTCTACATCATATCGTGATATGGTCAGAGCTCTTTTTTGCTTTTTTTCCTCACTTTTAGAAGCTGAGTTTTGCCTTCTACTATGGAGCTGCTGTATTCATGTATATTCTGCCCCGTTTTACCACAACCCTCAGCAGGACAATATCCTTTCTGTGTTCTCTACTGTTATTACTCCAACCCTGAATCCCCTGATCTACAGCTTGAGAAATAAGGATATACTAGGTGCACTGAAGAAGGTGCTGGGGAAAGGCATCCAAAAACCAAAATTGTAGGAATCTAGACATGTCTTTGATTGATTATTAGCTGACAGCCAGTAGCTTGCAAATTCTCTCTAGGCTTGTTTCCACTGTCTGGATCATTTCATGGAATACAATAATAAAATTTTCCCTTTTATTCTTACTTCAACACTATTATTGCATTCTATCCATAAGGGCATTCAGAAGGGCCAATATAAGAGAAATTCTAGTGAGATACAAAATATTTGACTTCTCTAATTCCTGGTAATAATTATGACCAGGTAACAAAACTCACACTTCGTAATGCATTCTAGAATTCTTTTGAAGGAATTGTAGTCAAAATCAACAGTCTATAGCTTGAAGGATACACTTTCCCCCTTTTGAAAACTAACATAAAATTTGTCCCACTCCAGTATTGTGATGCTTCTCTCAATTTTTGTAATTTTTCAAAAATTTTAAATGTAGCTCAATAATCACCTATGTGAAGATCATTGAATGTGTAATTTTTATTTTTCCCACATGTCAATTCAATCTCTCTCTACTTGAAAGTATCAAGGAAGGAAAAATCCACTATTTCAAATTAACTATATTAATAAAATTTTGCTTTCATATAAAATTGTGAGTTACTCATTCAATAACACAGAGCAGTGACTGGAAATAAAAGGAAGTTACATGGTAGAAATGGAGAAGTATTCAAAAGACGCTGTAAAAGATATACATGTATGACTAGAAAAAACACATGCAGCTACATAGTAATATCAAGAAATAACCTATAAACATTGCTCCATTAATATCTGCACAATGTCAAAAAAAAGTTTTAAAAAGATAAATCTCTTGTCCAAGATTTTCAGAAGTACATGAAATCAGCTTTAAAAAATAAGTAGGCATGGTTGGCTTACTCTTTCACATCAGTGAGAATACAGAGCTGTCAAAGTGTAAAAATAGAACGTGTTTTAAATAATTGTTTGTTTTACATTTGGGAATTGGAGTTGGGAGAGAGTAAAAATGCTTGGGAACATTATGGGAATTGGAAAGAGGTACTCTTCATATTCAGTAGTATAAAGTCCTGTAATTTTTTAAGAAGTTGGTATTAAATCATATTATACATTGTAAAAAAATATTTTCAATAGTTGGTAATTAGAGCCATTTAAATCCATAAAGTATCCAAGTCTCTCTCTCTCTCTCTCTCTCTCTCTCAGACACACACCAGTTGTTTGATCTTGGGAAAATGTGTTTCCTTATTTTCATTTTCTTCAAAGGCACAAATTTAATTCATCTAGCATAAAACAAATTACCTGCTAATGAATTGATTAAAGTAGCTCAAAGCAAATTGGATAATAGTTGGGGAAGGTCTCATTAGAATAACAAAATTCTATCACTAGCTCTTATTCAAGAGTTTCTCAATAAATTACAGGAAGTCATCTCCAGAATAATACACTATAACCAAGTAGGACTTATACAAGGAATGCAGGGCTGGTTCAATGTTAGGGAAATTATTAGCATAATTGACTATATCAGCAATCAAACTAATGAAAATCATATGATTATCTCAATAGATGCAGAAACTAATTTGATAAAATTCAACACCCATCCCTATTAAAAACAGTACAGTCTATAGGAATAAATGAAATTTTCCTTAAAGTGATCAATAGCATTTATTTAAAACCCATCAGCAAGCATCATATACAATGGGGAACTAGAACCATTCCCAATAAGATCAGGGGTGAAACAAGGTTGCCAACTATCACCATTACTATTCAATACTGTATTATAAAAGTTAGCTTTGGCAATAAGAAAAGAAGATTAAAGGAATTAGAGTAGGTAAAGAGGGAACCAAATAATCACTCTTTGCAGATGATATAATTATATACTTAGATAACCCTAGAGAATCAACTAAAAACTAGAAACAATTCACATCTTCAGCAAAAGTTGCAGGATACAAAATAAATCCACAGAAATCATCAGCATTTTATATATTACCAACAAAGTCCAACAACAAGAATACAAAGAGAAATTCCATTTAATATTACTGTTGATAATATAAAATATTTGGAAGTTTACCTGCCAAGGCAAAATCAGGAACTATATGAACACAAGTACAAAAAACTTTGTACACAAATAAAATCAGACCTAATCAAATGGAAAAATATCAAATGCTCATGAGTAGGCTGAGCTAATATAAAAAAGGCAATACTACCTAAATTAATCTACTTATTCAGTGCCATACCAATCAAACTCCCAAGAAATTATTTTATGGATCTAGAAAAAATAATAACAAAGTTCATCTGGAACAAAAGGTTTAAAAATTTTAAGGGAATTAATTTTAAAAATGCTAATGAAGGTGGCCTAGTTGTGCCAGACTTAAAACCATATTACAAAGCACCAATCATCAAAACCATTTGGTATTGATTAAGAAATAGAATAATCAATCATTGGAATAGGTTAAGTTCACAAAACAAAATAGTCGATGACTATAGTAATCTAGTGTTTGACAAACCCCAAAATCTCAGCTTTGGGGATAAAAACTCACTATTTGACAAAAACTGCTGGAAAAATTGGAAACTAGTGTGGCAGAAACCAGAAATTGACCCATATCTAATGCCATCTACCAAGATAAAGTCAAAACGGGTTCATGATTTAGACATAAAAAGTGATATTATAAGCAAATTAGAAGAATAAAGGATAGTTTAACCTATCAGATTTGTGGAGAGGAAAGCAATTTGTGGCCAAAGAAGAATGGTAAATCGTTATTGATCAAAATAGATAATTTTGATTATATTAAGTTAAAAAAAGTTTTTATACAAACAAGATAAAAGAGAAGCAATAAACTGAGAAAACATTTTTAGATTTAAAGGTTCTAATAAATGCCTCATTTCTAAAATATATAGAGAATTGTCTCAAATTTATAAGTATTCAAGCCATTCTCCAGTTGATAAATGGTCAAAGGATATGAACAATTTTCTGATGAGGAAATTAAAACCATTTATAATTATATGGAAAAGTGCTCTAAGTCACTATTGATCAGAGAAATGCAAATTAAGACAACTCTGAAGTACCAGTACATACCTCTCAGATTGGCTAAGATGACAGGAAAAAATAATGATGAATATTGGAGGGGATGTGAGGAAACTGGACTACTAATACATTGTTAGTGGAATTGTGAAATGATCCAACTATTCTGGAGAGAAAATTGGAACTATGATCAAAGGGCTACAAAACTGTGTATGCCTTTTGATCCAGTAATGTCATTACTGAATCTGCAGCACTTTTTGTCATAGCAAGGAATTGGAAATCGAGTGGATGCCAGTCAGTTGGGAAATGGCTGAATATGTTATGGCATATTAATTTAAGAAATTATAAATAAGCTGATTTCAGAAAAAGCCTGGAAAGGTTAACATGAATTGAAGTTCAGTGAAGTGAAGTGAACCAGAACACAATGCACAGTAATAACAAGATTATGTGATGATGAACTGTGATCAGTTTGGCTCTTCACAGCAATGTAGTGATTTAAGGCAATTCTAATATAGTTGAGATGGAAAATTCCATCCACATTCAGAGAGAGAGAGAAATATTGAGGTTGAATGTGGATTGAAGCATAATATTTTCACCCTTTTTGATTTGCTTGTTTTTTTTTTCTTCCATAATGTTTTTTTCCCTTTTAGGCTAATTTTTCTTGCACAACATGGCAATATGAAAAGATGTTTAAAAGGACTACATCAGATTGCTTGCTGTGTTGAGGAGTGGGGAGTTAAGAAAAGGATGAACAAAAATTTGCAACACAATCTTACAAAAATTAATTTTGAAAACCATGTTTACATGTATTTGAAAAAATACTATTGAGAAAAAAGAAGAATGATAAAGGAAATGAGCAGTATGTTCTCAGAAAAACCTGGAAAGACTTCCATAAACTGATGCAAAGTGAAATATACTGTTTTCAATGTAAAAGCAATATTGTAAAATCATCAGCTATGAACTGCTGAGCTATTCTCAGCAATACAATGATCCAAGACAACTCTGAAGGAACTTTTATAAAGAAAAATAATATTCATCTCCAGAAAAAAAAATACAACTAGTGGTTATTTACAGTCAGAAGCATATTTTAGCTAAATGGTGCAGTGGATAGAGCACCAGCCCTGAATTCAGGAGGCCCTGAGTTCAAACACTTAACACTTCCTAGCTGTGTGACCTTGGGTAAGTCATTTAATCCCAGCCTCAGGGGGGAAAAAAAGCATATTTTGATTTACTTTACTTAGTTTTCTTAAGGGATGGGAAGGGAAGAAAAAAAATTTAGTAATCAAAGTTTTAAAAATTAATGTTTAAAATTATTTTTAAATAATTGGGGGAAAACAAAATACTAAAAAATAAATTTTTCCTTATTATTCATAAATAAAATTGAATTATACTTTGCTTTCATTACTTTATTCCTCCCTTGTATATATATGAATAGATCATATTTGATACATAAAAGAATTGGATATGTGTAATATTCTTCTCTAAAATATAATCTTCTCTGGGAGCAGATTTCTTGGGGGGCTTCTGGAGGCAGCCAGTAATCACCACAAGTGCAGTCAGGGATTAAAGACCAAATCCTATATTGTTTCCTTTTAAGTCTTGTCTTCTACCTGGGGTCTGGTTAGCTTTCTTAGAAGCCTGTCTCTCTCCTTGGTTCTGAGAGTTCCTGCCAGTAGTCCTTTGCCTCTCCCACCTTCTGCCTTTAGCTCCCTCCGAATGAGCTTCTAGTGGGCTTCTCCTTCCTGGCCCTGAGATCTCCTCCTTATATGCCCCACACTGAATATACACCAATCATTATATCACTAGGAAACCATTATTTGTTGTAGATTTAACCACTGTCTCCTCAATTCCACTTAGTACCTTGTTTCAAGTTCTGGCCCATAACATCTCCTTGGATCAGATCAATCATACTGAACCATGCTAAATTAGATAATTATTATCTCTATCAATTCCATTGTCTTAGTACCTTGTAAGAATCCTAACAGATATGCATTTGTTCTCCTAAATCATATTTGACCTAGGAAGTTGAGTCCCTTAAGGATGACTTATATCTCCAATGAATGTCCTATAAAGTTGTGGATTTTCTCTAGTATTATAACTAAGGAGAACACATCTGTTTGGCTCCCCTATTCATTATCAGTTTACATCAATTAGCCAGCTAGATTTAATTAACATTTAGTAGAAAATATTTACTAAGGTGGTATAGTAAAAATAGTTGGTCAAAACATGGCCTTCATCATTTAATAATTTTAGGAACACTCTAACTCATGAGTGGTCCAAAGGAAAGTGGGATCAAGTTCAGAGCACATATTTGGCAAAGGAATTATTCACAGTTTCTGGTTGATTATTTTACCCTTAATGGAAGTATTCATGG
Organism: Sminthopsis crassicaudata; assembly: GCF_048593235.1. Taxonomy (NCBI): domain Eukaryota; kingdom Metazoa; phylum Chordata; class Mammalia; order Dasyuromorphia; family Dasyuridae; genus Sminthopsis; species Sminthopsis crassicaudata. Next base: position 219,816,866 of record NC_133618.1, read on the forward strand.
AGTTTTCTTTTTGTATAATGTAACCTTTACCTGAGTTCTTCTTAAAGTGCTGAAGCTGCTTTTCCTTATTTTGTCTAATTTGTACTTCCTAATGCAGATAGCTCCTGATCTTTAGGCAACACCAGTAAGAAACCAAAGAGAAATCTAAATTATATAACCTTTTGAAATCTTTCCCTGATCAATGGTGGTGATGGTGGGTAAAAGCTCATATTTTATATTTCAAGGCTTAGAAATGGTTTAAACTGCTGCCTGGTCCACCCTTTCAATACATAGATTTTAACTGGTTTATTATTTTAAACAAACCCTATCAGATTTCCTCTCATCTCATTAATTTAATCCAAGCCAAAACAGTTTCAACTGGTTTAAACAAGTTTTAATTAGTAACCTAGTGTCAACTGGTTTAATGGGGTTTAAAATATTTTGAACTGATTTAACAGTTTGAACTAAATTTGACCAGTTTGAACTGGTCTAAACTGATTTTTGACTAGTTTGGACCATTTTTGATTTTTTTAAACCATTGGTTTTTACTGGGTTTTAAACTGATATAAATCAGTTTTGGCCTATGTAAACTGGTCTACTCTAGTTTTAACTGGTTTGAACTGTTTTTGATTGGTTTGAAAAGGATTGCATCTAGGATTACTATAGAGAAACCTTGATCAAGATGGTTCTTAAATTTTGAAATGTATTGCTCTATTTTTGAATATTCCCTTTACATCATTTTAACCATTTTCAGAAAAGGACTATCAAGTATTTCCTCAGTATCAAGATCTTAAGAGAAACTTGAAACAATTATCCATGCAAAAGGTGGTGACTCCCATCAGACTCCTCTTAAGCAATAGCCAAGCAAAATCTTGTAACTTCAAATTACTTTCTAATAACTCCACTTACAGAAAATTCTCTAGGCTATAAAAGGTAGGTAGTTCCTATTTCTTTTGTGTTTTCAGGATGGGAATAAGACAAGAGAAGACAAAGGGGGAAGGAGGGAATGTCTACGGGAAAATTGTTTAAGATATAATATACATTTGACTTCTTGATGGATTTGTTGTCCTTTCAAAATTACATGATATACTTGAACATCATGAGAATGCAACCATGCACACAAATAGACATGATAGACAAATTTATAAACATCAATAAAACTAGAATATTTATCACAATATTATGTGTTTCAAAAGAGGATTTTTTGGTGAAGGGAGAATGAATGAGACTGTTAAACTTACTAATAAAGTCACTAACAATGAAAAAACCTAACCTACCAATGCAGATTAGCACCTGTTGCACAATATCTAATGTTGGAAAGGAGAGACATTAAGAAATTATATGACTTGCTAAGCATCACTTAGTTAATACTGTTAGGAAGAGTGCAAAAAACAGGTTTTTCTGACCCCATGGCCTATACTCTTTACAATGTTCCAGATTTATTTTTCTATAAATGTTTTGTATATTATGAAAAAAACAAAACAACAACAAAAAAAAACCCCATGGCTATAAAGGGCTAGAACTGAGCAGATGCACTTAACCTAGCATTTAAGGCTAATTGCTAATTGGACAATTCTCTATTAACATGTTTGGAGGATGACCCTACTCAACTCTATACTGGCTCAGGTGTGGTGAGAGAAGGGAGGAGAGATCAGCGGGTGGAATAGGAGAAGGAGGATCATTCTTTGGTGGTGGAGAGAGGGGAAGGAGGTATGGAGATTCCTATATCTAATCCCGACAGCGATGCCAAAAGACCAAGAATAAAAACTTTTGCTTATCCTCACTCTGGCTGATTCTAAGATATCCAGGGTCTCAACACATGACAGAGATAGAAACAAAAAGAGAGAAGGCAAGATAGAAATTACTGATCAGTCTGTAAAGCAGACAAAAAAGTTCAAGATGAGAAAAGTAAACATACATATTTTAAATAAACACCAATCAATTTTGTGACCCATATTTAGAAAGAGCCTACAATATAATGTTTAAAAAGAACCCTCAGGATACCAGAGTAGCTCCCTTGCTTAGCAGGTAAAGGAGTCAAAGGGAATCAGGCCAAATAATGCCCCTTTGGGACTCATTAAAGCCCCTGACCCTGGAACAGAAAGTCCTTGATGATATCAGCTCCAGTAATCAATGAATTCCATTTCAACTGAGCTGAAGCAGACATCCAATCTAAAGAAGAGGCATCTGATGGGACAGCAGAGCTGACTCCCCCAAGAATATGACTCTTATTGGTTTTATTCCTCCTCAAAGACAATAAAACCTGAATATTGAAAGATAGTGCTTTAGCACTCTTCTTCCATTTCACTTATTGCTCTTCTCATTCTGTCACTTTTCTCTCAAACCTTGGAGCTATAGATTTTCATTTGCTCCCATTGCTGATCAGGAGGTGCTGGTTCAGGGAGAATTAGGTAAGACAAGCAGCTTCTTCCCTTTCCTCACACATGGGAGAAAGATAAAAGTAGTGGGTACATGTTACTTTAATATGATTCCTGAGCTGTGAGAATACCTGTCTAATTAAATCATCAGAGAAGCCAAATATCATTAAAATCTATGCAGGCCTAATCATGTCATTTCAGGAATTCCATCCTATATTAATCTGTTAGAAAACATAAAAGTTCCCCCCCCCACATATTTCCACTAGATTATTTCAGACTTTCTGTAAACCATAGGAAAACCAGTAGAGTTGGAGACTGACCGACTTTCCTCCATCAGAAGTGAGGGGCTGTGTATTCTCACACACAGAATCTAAATCGACCTTTGCATTAGGGAAAGAAAATGGGAGAGAGGGGGCAGGGCAGAAATAAAATAGGATCTAAAATTCTGTTTCAAATTAAGGAAAGAAATCTATCATAGGGTCCTCATAATGAAAAAGTCACTGATACCTCTTTACTTATCTTTTCTCCTTTACCCACAATTTTTTCCAATGACACATAGCATTGTTGATGAGGGCAAAAGTGAGGATTAGTAATAGACATAAATTCATTGAGGGTCTTGCAGGGAATTGCATTCAAAACTGATGCTAGAACCTTTTATCACTTTAGAATGCCTTGGTTTCTGACTTCTACAATAGTGTTTCCTGCTATGGCCACTCCCAAGGATTGTACTTCACCATAGTTCATCAAAATTACTCACCACATCCTCCCAAGAGAGACAAACTAAAATATTTAATCATTTTATTTTTGAAAAGGAGTTTCTCCAATTTAGTTCCCACATAGATTCCTATTTCCATATAAAAGCTCAATTCTCTACTAGCCTTCCAAAACAAGTTTCTGGTCTTCACTAATGATCAAAGGGATTTCCAATAAATTCTCTTCTTTCATTTCACAGTTTACATTAGATATTCAACACCTTATGGTTATACTTTCTCCTAAGAGAAAACTCTTGCCTTTGTGCTACAATAGGTAGTCCAATTTTGGCTAGTAATTGTTAAAATATGCACAGAAAAAATGATGTGGGAAGAAGTTAAAGGAATATTTTTTTTCTTTTAATTTTCTCAAAACTGCTAAATGTTACTCAAACTAAGTGAATTGTTCTCCCACTCCAAAGAGGAGATCAAAGACAAGTTCTAGGACATTTCTACTTATATAAATGTCTCCTTTTTTCACCTCACTATTAACATTCTCTTGATAGGATGTGAAGGGACAAAAGAAGGCAAAAATTATAAATGAGATTTTCATATATAAATTCTTTTTCCTCTTAGAACTGAATGTATTCTCAAATGAGTCTCCCATAGATATGTAATATGCTAGAAACCATTGTAATAAATAGCACTGGAACATGAGTATAAAGTAAAGAAGAATAGAACAAACACAAACATTAATTGAACAAACAACAGCTGCCATTCACATGTTTTTTTATGCTATCACAGCACTTTATATATTTTAACTCATTTTATCTTCACAATCACCTGGTGAGGTATATGCTATTATTATCCCTACTTTTCAGATAAGGAAATATTTAGGTGCTACAATGAATAGATCATAAGGCATGGGATCAAAAAGACCTGAGTTCAATTCTGGCCTCAAATACTTACTATCTTTGTTACCCTTGGCAAGTCTCAATGCTTTTTGTCTTAGGTTCCTCAGTTGAAAAATGAATAAGAGAAGAAAATAGCAAACCACTGCAATATCTCTGCCAAGAAAACCCAAAAAGGGATCATAAAGAATTGAAAATGAATAAAAATGTCTGAATAATAACAGATGAAAAAACTGAGGCAGAGAGAAATTAAAGCTACATGGAAACTCAGAAATCTGTAAGGCAGAATTCAGATGCCCATCTTCTTTCATCCAAGTGTAGGACTCTATCCATTATGACACTTAGTAAACTCCATGGAGATAGAATAAACTGTATTTCATTCTCTATCTTTCCCTTCACCCTAGTTTTTCTAATTCCAGATTTCCATCCCCACATATATTCAAACATACATTAAACCAAATCATTTATTATCTTTTCAATATTTCATAATTCCATTGTGTACCAGTTTCCTTCATTCTGAGAAGAGAATAAAAAACATTTTGTTATATTTCTCAGCATGGTATCTCATCTTAGAATAAAAGGAATTATAGTATTTCTTCACCTCCCACCACTTGTCCCCTCTTGAACTGCCTAACACCTTGAGAGCATTCCACCCAAAAGTTAAAACTCCTATGGACATTGACAACCTACTTGCACTAATTCTTCAATGGTTAAGACCTTCCCCATAACATATGACCCACAACTACCCCTGTTCTCAATACTCCATTTCCCAATCCCCACAATTTTCCCAGTTTTCTACTTTGAAGTTATCCATCCCTTTCTGTGTTCTGGAATACTGCTCCATAAGTAACAAACTGGCTTTTTTTTTACCTTTAATATTTTCCTTTCTCATTCTTTCCATCTTCCATTTCTCAATAAGACCCATATCCTTCCTAATAATACATAATCCTTGACCTCCCTTTTCAACACCAGCTTTATTTTTATGCATACCCTTATCTTATTGTTCCATGTGGGATAATATTCCTTTTTCTTGTTATCAGTTTGAGTTACTTCCTCTGCTTCCTTAACTTAGTCATCTCTCCTCAACTGAGGCTCACTCATACCATATCTACCTCACGATCAAAATTTTGGTAACCAGTGGAAAACAAACTTTAAGGTACAGACCTTATTTCCAGAATAAGTTCAATGCCTGCTTTTTAGTCTTTCTTTCCTTTTCCATGCCTGTCTTCTTATTAATAGATGGGGGACATAGATATTGATACTCTGTCTAACCATCCTAACCTTCCTGATCTTCTACATACTTATTTTGCATAATATGCTTCTCCACCCAACTTAGTCACATAAAAAGAAGGTCATGTACTTGATCTTTACAATGGTTACCATTTCACTAATGGCAACAATTCTTGAAATAATAATAAACATCATAATCATGATAGTTAATATTTATATAGGATTTACACACATATTATCCTAATTGATCTTTTCATCAATTTTGTGAAGTAAATGTTATTATTTTACTATGTTGCAGATGAGGAAACTGAGGTCAAGAAAGGCAAGTGATTTATCTGATCCTCCAAAATTGTAAATACCTTTTGCAACATATGAACTTAGATCTTCCAAACAACAAGTCTATCAACAACATCTACTAGCTGCTTAATTTTAATATATTAAGCCATTAAATCTTACTCATTCTTTATTCCCTCCCAAAATATGTGGTAATTATCATAGTATTCATAGTGTTTCTTTTCTTCTACATCACAAAATTCATGATAATATAGTCATTCATCCCTGAAATTCCCATTATTTCTATTTGCCATTCAATATCTAGGTAAGTTCTCTATCACTCTACCACTATACTGACATTGCATGTTTGTGACCTGATTTTTAAATTTTTTGTCTAAATTACTTGTTCTGTCTAGTTTGTTTGAATTATACTCTCACAATAATGTCAGCTCTGATATTCCTTTCAATGACCCTCACCCAGATGTTTTATAACTTGTTTCCTCCCCTTAACTCCCAGGATATTGCATATGATTCTTAATATACAGTGCTATTTCCCTATTTCATTTTTCTCTTTTTTTCCCCTGCTTCTTTTAACTCTCCTGTTCATTATGAATATAGTGTACACTCCTAGAGACATACTTTTAATATGAATACTTCATCCCACATAATTTCAATTGAACCCACAAGGTCAAATTTTCTGCATGAGTTGTGTGATCTGTTTTATTTTGTTTACTATCCATTCTTTGTACTTAGTGCACATATACATCCTAGACCCTTTATTATTATTGGATTTCATGTTTGATTTTTTTCTCCTGGAAAACACTCCTTTTATTCTTATCAATAAACTTGACTTAGAATCATTTTATAGCAAAAAGATTAGTAGATCTACATACATAATTTCCTCCTTTTCCTGCCCTTTTCAGCTTAAAGCCGATTAGTTCCAATTGTTAAGTGATTCTTCTCTATATAATGTTCTCTTCTCAAATCTCTAGTATATATTAGAACTTATCTTTCCTTCCTCAGATGTTTTCTTTCTTTCCTTAAAGCAAAGTTCTTTTTCTTTTTTATCCTACTATCACTTCCCAAAGACTCCAGTAGAATTTTCTTTAATCCTGCTATCACTTTCTAATGCCCCTTTAATAGAATTTCCTTGGTAACAAGTCAAAAAAAAAAAAAAAAGGAAAGAAAAAAGAAAAACATTACTATTTCTTTAAATATATACTTCATTGTATACCTATAGTTTACCACCTCTATGCTGAAAAGCTTAACATATGGTTCACAATGTTCTGAATTATAAATTCACTGATGTTTTCAAAGAACATTTTATTATCACTAAAAATTGAAAGTGAAAATACTTTCCCCTAGCACTTTCACCATCTCTTTCTGCATGGAGTCCAAGTTATAAATTGTGTTTAAGTTACTGCTATTTTGTACTGGAAGGACACAAAGATACCATGTTCACAGAAAGTAACTGCGAAATTATGCTATCACAATCCTTCAAACTTTAGAAGTTGCTTTCTTGGGAAAAGCTTGAGACTGAGTATTGTGGAAAACTGTTCATGTACATATATACATTGATCTGAAAAATTATTGGGAGAGGGCTGGCATTCTGAATAATATTTAATTTATCAAGTTGAGTCTTTCAATTTTTCTCTCAATAGAACAGTACAATCTTTTTGTACTACCTTTCATTTGCAATTACTATAATCCTTCCAGGGTATTATGCAAACAAAATTAAAGCCTTAAGTAAAAAACAAATTGTTTGATTAGGCGTAAATTTTTTTGCATTTCTTTAATATTGATTCTGGACCTTAATTCTGCACACAGAAGTAGACCTACCTGGCTATAGATGTCATAGATAGCTGTCTTCAAGTTTGAACATGACTTGTAGATAGAAGACTAAGTAAATCTGATAGATTCTTTGATTTCCAGAGAGCCAGAAGCTGTGTTGTGTGTTTTTTTTTTCAACATTGCTTCTATCCACAGGGCAATTAAACAACTCATTGTCAAGAAATGTGTAGTTCTGAATTTATCCAAGAAAAATTAGTGGTCTTTTCTACATCACCTCCACAGTCTTGCTTTCTTCATTTGATCTAGCTTTATTTTAGGGAACATAAGTCAAGGCATTTGTGTGCAATAGAGTTGATCTCCATAAAAACAGATATAGATAAATAAGCATAGATATGTGTATCTGTGTAATCAATGTTTAATATAATTTTATAATACATAATTAAACAAATGCTTTAATTTACCAAACTTAAGAGTTTTGCTCTCTCTCTGTCTCTTAAGCCTTATCAAGTCTCTCCACAAATCACAGGATCACTCTAAATAAAAGAGTTTTAGAATATGCATAGTCTGAGTTTCTTTAATCTCCTTTTTAGATTTGAAAATAATGCCCAGACCACACACAATGCTCTGGAACAATAATTCCTAAGGTAATTTTTGTTCTGCAAAGTCTATCAACCATTAATCCAATAATAATAAAATGATCAATCACTTGGATTATTTAATATGCTACTAAAAATATTAAGTACTCACAATAAAAATAATTTTCCCAAATCTCTAAAGTAAAATTTACACTAATTATATTTATAAATTATAAAAATTTATTCTATCTATAATTTGAAACTATGTAAAATTATAAGATTACATTTATAAATTGATTACAAATATATATTTTATAAAAATTAAAAGTAATATAGCAAGACATTATATTTATACTATTATCTCCAAAACTTCAGAGCAAGTGTGTGTTATAAATTTCATTTAATATAGTGGTTTGGAAACAATTTGATGACAGGTTGAGAAATCAGAATAACATGTTGCTTTCCAGGTTCCTGCTCATACATGGGGCATGGAACTCAGTCCTGGATGCCTTGTCATTATCAAAGATATTCAATCTTTTATAACTACAGGTAGACCATAATGAAATAGAATGAGCAAATTTATTAGAAAGCACAAAAAAATAGGATGTTACTATCATCACAATTCTCACTCTTCTTATTTCATCCTTAAACAAATTACTACCATTTGATTTTTAGGGGTAAAGGAAAACAAAATTAAAGACATGAAACACATAAACATAAATTCATACATTATAGGATAGAAACAAATACAATCCTATTTGTATCTATTGAATTTCTTCTCTTTAACACTCTTCTTCAAAATTCACACTAATATCACTAGCTATATGATTTTTTCAATTACAAATATATAATAAATTTATGTAAGTCTACATAATCTATATAAATCATTTTAGGCAGAAAACAGCAGAACTTACAAATATAAGCAAAAATTTTTAAAGTCAAGAAAAAGTAAAATTATGAAGAAAATCTAAAACAATCCTCTAATCACATCACCCCAGATAGTTTTATATTTTATATGTGTTTGTACATCAAAAGAACTATATTTCTTTTATATATTTCTTTTGATGTTCAAACACACACACACATATACATAGATACCTTAAAATAATTAATTCCTTTGCACTTGACTCAACTTGATGGTCATCTTTGTATGTTGTAGAAAGGAAATACTTTTATTAAGAAGTAAGCTCAATAATTGTTGGTGTGAGTCCAGTTGACCAATGGGAAGGCTTTTTCCACATTGGCTTGATACCTCCTAGAATTTAGTGGCTTGGAACAGTTTTCATGGATTCATCAGGTCTATGCACTTATCTTTCTGTTTTGTTCCAGGAAAAACATAATCTATGCAATGGAATTCTGGAACACCACCTTGGAGAATACTTTTTTCCTTATTGGAATTCTCCAGGACAGTAAGTTCCCTGGACTGGTTTGTGCCACAATCACATTCCTCTATCTCATGGCCATGATCAGCAATGGTCTCCTGCTATTATTAATTGCTATGGACAAGCAGCTACATGTGCCTATGTATTTCTTACTCAGCCAGCTCTCACTTATGGATTTGCTATTTACAACCGTCATTTCCCCCAAAACACTAGTGGATTATTTACGTGGACAGAGCACCATCTCTTTTTCAGGCTGTGGATTTCAGATGTTCCTAATATTGATAATTGGAGGTGCTGAAGACATTCTGTTGGCCTTCATGGCATATGACCGTTATGTGGCCATTCAACATCCTCTGAACTATATGGTTTTCATGAGACCCAAAGTTTGCTGGTCCATGGTGACCACATCCTGGCTCTTGGCATTCTTAAATTCCCTTATTCACACCACATACACTATGCATTTCCCTTTCTGTAGAGCCCGGGAGATTCACCACCTGGTCTGTGAGATCCCTCCACTGCTGAAGCTTGCATGTACTGACACCACAAAGTATCAGTTCATGGTATACACAATGGGAGTAACATTCCTCGTCCTCCCTCTCTCTGCTATCCTTGCCTCTTATACACTAGTTTTAACTGCTGTGTTCCACATGCCATCAACACAAGGGAGACAGAAAGCTCTCCTTACCTGTTCATCCCATCTGACAGTGGTTGGGCTCTACTACGGAGCTGCTGTGTTCATGTATGTCCTACCCAGTTCTTACCATAACCCTCAGCAGGACAATATACTCTCTGTGTTCTATACTGTTATTACTCCAGCCCTGAATCCCCTGATCTACAGCCTGAGGAACAAGGATGTATTAGGTGCACTGAAGAAGTTACTAGGAAAAGGCATCCAAAAACCAAAATTGTAGGAGCCTAGACATGTCTTTGCTTGATCTCTCAGCTGATAGCCAGTAACTAGGAAATACTCTCTAGGCTTGTTTCCACTTGTCTGAATCATTTCATATGGCATAATAATAAATTTTCTTTTCTATTCTTATTTCAACACTACTGTATTCTATCCATGAGGGCAACATAAGGAAAATTCTAGTGAAGTACAAAATATTTTCTTTTCTATTTCCTGGCAATAATTGTGCCTAGGTAACAAAACTCATACTTCATAATTCATTCTAGAATTCTTTTGAAAGAATTGTAGTCAAAATCAGCAGCCTATAGTTTGAAGAATATACTTTTCTACTTTTGAAAACTAACATAAAATTTATCCTATTTCAGTAGTGTGATGTTCTCTCAATTTTTGTGATTTTTCAAATATAGCTCAACAATCACCCATTTGAATATCATTATCTATATGATTTTGATTTCTGCCACAAGTCAATTCACCCACTCTCTACTTAAAAATATCAAGGAAAGAAAAATCCACTATTTCAAAGGGCAATTAATTATGTTAATACAATTTTGCTTTGATCAAATAAAGTTGAGGATCACCATAAGTTTATTGAGCATAAACAGATAGTAATGGAAAAGAATTCAGAAGACCTAGGGTAAAAGGTGCTATAAGGCTGCATGCATAACTAGAAAAAAAAATGTGGGCAGTTGCATAGTGTCAGCAAGAAATAACATTGCTCCACTGATATCTCCACAATGCCAAAATATTTTTTTAAAAGGTAGATTTCCTGTCCAAGATTTTCACAATAACATAAAATGAGTTCTAAGAGCTGGGTAAGCATTGTTGGGTTACTTTTTCATATCCCTGAGAATACAGATCTGTGAAAGTATAAAAATAGAATCTGGTCTAAATAATTGTTTGTGTTACATTTGGGGCTTGGAGTTAGGAGAGAGTTAAATGTCTGGGAGTATTAAGGGAATTAGAAGGAGGTACTTTTTATATTCAATAATATAAAACCCTGCTTTTTTTTTTTTAATAAGTTGGTATTTAACTGGACTATACATTGTAAAAGTATGTTAATTCTGCTAATTCGAGCTAAGTCCCCAAAGAAAGCAAGTGTCTTTTTTGGTTATTCCTAACTTTGGACTACAACTATGAAAGGGGAAGCCTTCAAGAAATGTCCCTACTAGATCAAACCTCTTGCATTTCCCCTCTCCTTCCAAGGCCAGTAGAATGTCCTTCCTAGACTATGGAAGAACCATTAGATCTAGACTCCAGGAGACCTGAGTTAAAATCCAGCTTCAGTCACATATTAGTTATCTGACCTTGGGAAAGTCACTTAACAGTTTCTTTGTTATTTTCAACCGAGGCCCAAGCTTCATCTACATAGCATAAAACAAATTATCTGCTAATGAATCAATTAAAGTACTAGCAGATTGGATAAGAATTGGCCAAGGGATTGAGAAAATTAAGTCTCTTCTTAGAATAACAAATTCCTATCACTAGCATTCACTGAAGAGCCTTTAAATTTTCCTCTTTGTTTTTTTTTCTTTTTTTTTGTTTGTTTTTGTTTTTCTTTTTAAATATTTTCCCCATTCATTCCTTCAAAGTTTTCCATTTTTCATAACAAGTTGAAGATTCAAGAGGCACTCCTTCAATCCTTTCACCTTAGGGGTTGGAGGGAAATTTTTACACTTGCATTTCTTTCTCAACTTTGGAAGAAATATAAATTAATCCAATGGGAATTCCCCCAATGTTCTCTGCTGAGTAGCACTCTACTCTTTTCTCTTTATTCTCTCTCAATTTCAGATCTCTTCAGATCACATGGGTTTAATATATCATCTCTGTGCAGATGATTCCCAGATCAATATATCAAATTCTAATCTCTCTTCTAATTTCCTAGCTCCTTTTACCAGCTTTTTGAACAGTTCAAATCAAATGTTCCATAGTCTTCTTAAAATCAACATGTCCAAAAGAGAACTCATTAACTTTCCTCCAAAGTCTTCCTTTCTTTTAACTGATAAAGGAACCATTACCCTTCCTGTTACCCAACTTCCTAATCAGTGTCATTCTAGACACCATAGTTATTGATCTTTTGTCTAAGTTTGTGTTTTTCACTTTAATGTCTTTTATATATTATGCCTTATTACCACCCAACCAAGCAACACCATTATATATAGGTATACTTCAGAGACATTGCAGGTTCAGTTCTAGACCACTACAATAAAGTAAATGTCACAATAAAGAGAATCATCTTTTTTTTTTAATTTCCTAGTGCATATAAAAATTAGGTTTACATTGTAATGTAATTTATCAGTATTTTGTGGGACAGTGACCCTTACCCAAATTAAAAATCAAAGACTCGAGTTTAAAAAAAAAAAAAAAAAAAAAAAAAAAAAAGGATTTATTACGAATTTGCAAGAAAGGACAACTCCCAACAGACAAGGGATCAGTAGAGAAATGCAAAGCACAAACTGCAAAATACAAAATTAAATAAACTCTAAATGCAGAAGCCCTCATCCCCCCAACCTTTTCTCCCATTGTTTGGGGAAGTCCAGGCTTATACTCTAAACATGGAAATCTATCCCAGAAACAAAAAAATAAATAACAAACTCTCCATTCAAATTTCCCTAAAGAATTGCTATACAAGCAGATATTCTTGGATGAGAGAATTCTGTGACTTGAATTTATAAAGCTGTCATAGTCTTTAAAAGACATACTTAAATGCTAATTAAGAGGTGGGGAGTGAAACGGGGAAATGTTCATCCAAGACAATTGAACACCTGCAACTTTTTAGCTATAGCTCAAATTGATGTTGCAAAAAGTCTCAAGTCAAAATCACATTGAATACACACACACACACACACACACACACACACACACACACACACACACACACACACACACACATATAGGTTGAAACCATATTCCCATGAGAAGTCTTTATTTAGTTTATCCCATTCAAGTATTGTGTCTAAAAAAATGTACACCTGCAAATTTTTAAAACTACTTTCTTGGTAAAATAGAAAAAAAAATGCTAATCTAAGCCTCTAACTAGTCATAATCTTTTGCTGGTAGATGATCTTGCTCAAATTTGATGACTGCTGACTGATCAGAGTGGTGGTTGCTGAAGTTTGGGGTGACTTGAGCAATTTCACAAAATGGGATAACAATGAATTTGCTGCATTGGTTGACTTTTTCTTTCACTTAACATTTATAGGACATTATAGAATTATCAATTGGTTTAATTTCAGTATTGTTGTATCTCAGGGCAGAGGAGACTGGAGAAGGGGGTGAAAGAGGGTATACCAAATCAGTGCAGTAGTCAAAACACACACAACATTTACCAATTAAGTTCACCATCTTTTATGAGTGATACTTTTTTTTAAGTAGTTTTTTTCAGATTACATATAAAAACTATTTTGAATATTTTTAAATAAAAATTTTAGTTCCAAATTTTCTCTCTTCTCTTTCCCCTCCTTAAGAAAGTAAAATTTGGTATAGGTTCTATATGTTCAATTATGTAAAACATTTCTATATTATTCATATTATGAAAGAAGAAAGTTTGGAAAAAATTATAAATTGCAAAATAAATACAACTATAAAAAAATGAAATAAAAATAGTGATGAGGTATAGAGGGAACCAAAATGATGAGTTTAGATTTGGGGTACCCAATTGAAATTAGGGTTACTGGTCTAGTGTCAGGTTTGGGGTACAGGGTAGGTTTGGCTCCCCTGTAACCCCTCAGGATTCAGCGCAATTGTAGGAAGTTCTGGGGAACTTCCTTCTAGCATCGCAAGCAGTTCTCTGTAAAGGAATTTACAGACCCAAAACCTAGATTGATAAAAGAGGTTTATTATGGGAATTGGAAGTAAGGTTTAAGTCTAGTTAAGGAAACAGGTGAAGGTAGAGATAAGAAGGGACCGAAAACAGTATTTCAGTGGGCAGAGACCCTTGGCATGCCAGGCATAGGGCTGGCATGTTTGGAACCTTTGCAAAGAGAGGACTCCAGCTCTTTTTATAATGAGAGATTTAGCTAAAGGGGCCTGGGTAGAGTCCCAAGTTGGCTCAGATCCCGTTGGGGCTGAGACAATCCCTGATCTCCTATTGGAATTCAAAGGGAGTGCTTTTGACCAGGATTTGTGAATCAAAGGTGCAGGCTTCCTGAACTGATAATGCATCAGCCAGGAGGGGCTGGGAGTAATCTCAATCAGAAAGGAATAAATCAATCTGAAAGGACTAGTTTCTTAAAGGGACCACAACCCACTTCAATAGTTTGATCTACATTCAGATTCCATCGGTTCTGGATATGGATAACATTTTCCACCATAAGTCTTTTAGAATTCTTTTTGATCATTGTATTGCTGAGAAGATTTAAGTTAATCATAGTTGGTCATCAGACAAACTTGCTCTTACTATGTACAATATTCTCTTGGTTCTGCTCACTTCACTTTGCATCAGTTCATCTAAGCCTTTCCAAGTTTGTTTTTTTTTTTTTTTCTGAAAACTGTTGCTCATCATTTTATATAACAAAATAGCACACCATTACATTCATAGATCATAACTTGTTCAGTCATTCCCAAATTGATGGGAGTCCTCTCAAATTCCAATTTTTTACCACCACAAAAAGAACTGCTACCCATATTTGTTGTATATGTAGATCCTCTCCCTTTATTTATGATCTCCTTGGGTTACAGACCCAGTAATGGTATTACTGGATCAAAGGGTATAGACATTTTGATTATTAATTAGGTTAGCTATTAATTAATAAATTATGATCAGTAACCTCTCTCAGAAAACAAAAAACAAAATCATGGAGGCACTGAATGCTTTAAATACTTTTAGAAAATTGGATGTACCTGACAAGTGAAGATCAAATAATTTGACAATTAACAGGGAAATGAGTTAAAAATTTTCAGCTTCTTGTTAATTTTCTTCTTTCTGAGATGAGTGAAAGAGCACAGACTCATTGTTTTTGGGCAAGAATTAACCTAGCTTAAATTCTGTTTATACTCTAAACAGAAGTAAGGTCTGCCCAAAACCAAGAAGCATTTTCCCTAAAGAGAAATGCAATTTCCTTTATTATCCAAGATCTTCAGAGACTGGTTGATCTACAGTGGCCAATTTTTCTAGTTCTCTCACTTCTGTCTCTTCTTCTCCAGGACAGCAAGGAATCAAATATAGGCTATACCTGTACAATCATATTTAATTTTTTTCCATATTAGTCTTGTTGTGAAAGAAAATCAAAAGAAAAGGGGAAATCTATGAGAAAGAAAAAAAATTTAAAAATGAAAATAGTATGCTTCCTTCTACATTCTTTCTCTGTTCTTTCTCTTTCTCCAAATGTGATTATAAATTATTTTCTTCTCCAAATATTTATCAGGTAAACTATTTTTTGCTCTCCTTATTTGCTCCTAGTATTATCCTTTATGTCTAAATCATGTTCCTACTTTGACCTTATCTTGGTATAAATAGTGCATGCCTAGTTTCTGTCATACTATTTTCCAGTTTTCCCATTTTTCATTTTTTGTTGTCTTGGATCATTGTATATTTCTCAGAAGAACTAAGGCTGTCATAGTTGTTCATCTGCATAATCTTGCAGTTATTATGTACATTGTGCATGTACAATGTATTATATACATCATGTACATTGGTCTTCTTTATCAATTGCTCAACTCAATCAGCATCAGAACTCAGCAAATCTTTTCAGATTTTTCTGAAAACTTTCTGCTCATTATTTGTCTTATCACAATAGTATTCCATTACATTTATATACCACAATTTGTTCAGCCATTCCCTCAACTGATGGGCTTCCCCTCAATTTCCAATTCCTTGCCAACACAAAAAGAGCTGCTGTTAATAATTTTTATAAGTGAATCATTTTCTCTTTTTTTATAATCACTTTGGAATACAAATCTAGTAGTGGTATTGCTAGATCAAAAGATATTCATAGTTTTATAGTCCTTTTTTGTAGTCTAAATTTCTCTCCAGAATGATTGTATCACTTCACAACTCCACTGACAATGTATGAGGGTCCCAGTTTTCCCATATACCCTCCAACATTTATCCTTTTCTTTTTCTGTCACATTAGCCATTCTAATAGGTGTGAGATGGTATGTCAGAGTTATTTTAATATTTATGTCTCTAATCAATAATGAGTTGGAATGTTTTTTCATACAACTATAGGTAACTTTAATTTCTTCATCCTTTGACTATTTATCAATTGGAGTATGATTGTGTATTCTTATAAATTTGATTTCAGTTCTCTAAATATTTGAGAATTGCAGCTTTTATCAGAAACATTATTCATGGCTGCCTTGGTTTGGGCAAAAAAAACAATTTAATATAATCATGCATTTTGTAAAGTTCTCCATTTCTTGTTTGGTTATAAATTCCTCCCTTTTCCAAATATCTATCAGATAAGCTATTCTTTTTTCTCCTTATTAGCTTCTAGTATCATCCTTTATGTCTAAATCATGTACCTATTTTGACTTTATCTTGGCATGAGATGTGAGATGATAGTGTATAAGATGATAGTGTATGCCTAGTTTTGGTTATATTATTTTCCAGTTTTCCCATTATTTTTTGTCAGATAGTGAGTTCTTATCCAAGAAACCAATGTTTTGGGGTTTATCAAATGGTAAAAAATCATAATAATTGACTATTGAGTCCTGTGAACTTAATCTACTCCACTCTTTCACCATTCTATTTCTTAGCAAATACCAACTTGTTCTGATGATTTCTACTTTATAAAATAGATTTACATCTGGTAGAGGTAGGCCCCCTTCATCTGGAATTTTTTCATTATTTCTCTTACTCTTTTATTCTTCTAGATGAATTATTTTGTGAATTTTTTCTAGATCTATAAAATATGTTTTGGCAGGTTAATTGTTATGGCATTGAATAAGTAGATTAACCTAGGCAGAATTGCCATTTTTACTATATTAGCTTTCAGCCCACCCATGAGAAATTGATCTAAATATTCATTAGATCTGTGTGAAAAATGTTTATTTGTTTCCCATTCCAAATTTCCTCTATTGTTTTCTTTTTTCTGGCTATATATGTAGATTAATTTTTAATACAATTTTTTTTATAAATCACATTGAGAGAGAAAAATTAGGAAAAAAGGGAAAACCCATAAAAAAAACAGAAAAAAAGAAAAAAGGTGAATATAGTATGTGTTGATTTATATAATTTTCCATAGTTCTTTCTCTGGATACAAATGGCATTTTCTATCCAAAGTTTATTGGAATTGCCTTAGACCACTGAACTTGGGAAAAATAAAGTCTCTCTTAGTTGATCATTATATAATCTTGCTGTTACTGAGTACATAGTATTCCTAGTCCTACTTGTTTAACTCAGTATCAGTTAATACAAATCTTTCCAGGTCTTTTAAAAATGAGCTTGTTCATCATTTTTAATAGAACAATAACATCCATTATTTTCATATACCATAATTTATTCAGCCATTCTCCAATTGATAAACACTTACTCACTTTCCAATTCTTTGTCACTATAAAAAGAGCTGCTACAAACTTGTTTGCCTATGTGTAAATCCTTTATGATTTCCTTGGGGTGTAGACCCAGTAGTAGCACTGTTGAATATGAAGTGTTTTTTGATAATCTTTATGTAGTGTTTGTTTTCACAGATAAATTTCCAAATATTTTATGTGGTCTACAGTTATATTAAATGGAATTTCTCTTCCTATCTATTGCTGCTGAGCTTGATAATATGTAGAAATGCCAATGCTGTATTGGAATTTGTTTTATCTATCAACTTTGCTAAAGTTGTTAGTTACTTCAAATAGCTTTTTAGTTTTTTAGTAAATTTAGTGTACTACTAAGATACCACCATCTTATTTCCAATGAATGATAGTTTTGTTTCCTCCTTGCCTATTCTAATTTCTTACATTTTTTTTCTTCACTTATTGCTAAAGCTAGCTTTTCTAGTACAATATGGAATAAAAGTGGTGATAATGGGCATCCTTGTTTCACTTCTGATCTTATTGATAAGCTTATCTCCATTACATATGATGCTTGCTGATGCTTTTAGATATTTACTATTTATCAGTTTGAGGAAAACAATTTTCCAGCCTAAAATAGTTTGGAAATAAATTAGGCAGGTTTCTTCAGAAGTCCCAGGAGCCAGGCAACAGAAGGCAGGACTAGGTGGAGCTATCCCAGAGAAGTGAGCGAATCACTAAATACCTGAGGCCACAGTATTCAAAGCCAATGTTTCCATCTATGTCCCCAACAAAAGAAGTTAGTACAGCACCCCCTATACCTCAGGAGCAGAGCTCAACTTGAAAAAATATAGAATAGGCCAAAAATCAGGAAGAAACACAAAATACTCTAGTGCCAGCAAATATCAAGACAAATTGCCTACATGTGAAATGTGAATTGGTCTCAAGTCCAAAAAGGAATTTAAAAATCAAATAAGAGAGGTAGAAGAAAATTTGAGGGGGATGAGAACTATGCAAGAGAGAGTCTTTGAAAAGGGAAAGGCAAAAAAATGACTGAAGAAAACAACTCCTTTAAAAGAATTAGTCAAGTGGGAAAAAAATGTACAAAAGCTAACAAGGAAAACATATCAATTGCTCTTGAATAGGCTGAGATAATACAATAAAATGACAATTCTACCTAAATTTGTCTACTTGTTCAGTGCCATACTAATCAAACTGACAAAAAAATTATTTTACAGAGCTAGAAAAAATTAGAAGAAAAAAAAGGCAAGAATACCAAGGGAATTAATGGGAAAAAATACAAAGTATGGTGGCCTAGCAGTACCACATCTAAAACTCTATTATAAAGCAGCAGCTATCAAAACCATTTCATACTGGCTTAGAAACATAGTAGGGGCAGCTAGGTGGCACAGTCGATAGAACACCAGCCTTGAATTCAAGAGGACCCGAGTTCAAATCTGGTCTCAGATACTTGACTTCCTAGCTGTGTGACCCTGGGCAAGTCACTTAACCCCAGCCTCAGGGGGAAAAAAAAAAGAAAAGAAAAAGAAACAGAGTGGTAGGTTAAATAATCAATGACTATAGTAATGCAGTATTTGCTAACCCCACAAACACCAGCTTCTGGGATAAGAACTTACTATTTCACAAATATTTCTGGAAAAACTGGAAAATAATGTGTCAGAAACTCAGCATATACATACATCTCATATCCCATACCAAAATAAGATCAAAAAGGGTACACAATTTGGGCATTAAGAATACATACACAAGGGATGGTTTACCTATCAAATCTTTGGAGAAGGCAAGAATTTATGACCAAAGAAGAACTGGAGATAATTATGAAATGCAAAATGGAAAAATTTGATTAAATTAAATTAAAATGGTTTTGCATAAATAAAACTAACACAAACAAGATTAAAAGGGAAATACAAAGCTGATGGGGAAAATTTTGCAGCCAGTGTTTCTGACAAATGCCTCATTTTTAAAATATATAAAGAACTGTGTCAAATTTGTAGGAATACAAGTCATTCTCTACCTGATAGTCAGAGGATATGAATAGACATTTTTTCAGATAATTAAATCACTGTTGATTAGAGAAAGGCAAATTAAAACAATTCTGAGGTACTAGCTCATACCTCTCAGAATAGCTGAGATAATGATAAATGTTGGAGGGGATATGGGAAAACTGGGACACTAATGCATTATTGGTGGAGTTGTGAAATTATCTAACCATTCTGGAGAACAAAT
Organism: Sminthopsis crassicaudata; assembly: GCF_048593235.1. Lineage (NCBI taxonomy): Eukaryota > Metazoa > Chordata > Mammalia > Dasyuromorphia > Dasyuridae > Sminthopsis > Sminthopsis crassicaudata. The sequence continues at coordinate 219,836,671 of NC_133618.1, forward strand.
TGAACCAATTTCTAAAAGGCTATAAAACAGTGCATACCCATTGACCCAGCCATGTCACTTCTGGATCTGTATCCCAAGGAAATCATAAAAAGGGGAAAGGATCCACATGTACAAAAATGTTTGTAGCAACTCTTTTTGTTGTGGAAAAGAATTGGGAAATAAGTAGATGCCCATTAATTGAGAAATGAATGAATAAGGTATGGTATCTGAAAGTAATGGAATAGTATTGTTATATAAAAATCATGGGCTGATTTTAGAAAAGCCTTTGAAAAGTTACATGAACTGATGCTGAGAGAAACAAGTAGAACAGTATACACAGTAACAGCAAGACTGTATGATGATCAACCACGAAAAACTTGGTTCTTCTCAGTGGTTCAGTGACCCAAGGCAATCCCAAAAAACTTTGGATAGGAAAAAAAAAAGTCACCTGCATCCAGTAAGAAATTGAAGATTGAATGTAAATCACCACATGCTATGTTCACTTTTTTTCCTGTTTTTTTTTCCTCTAGTAGCTTTTCCATTTTGTCCTGAGTTTTCTCTCCCAATATGATTCTTTTTTTTTTTTTTTTTTTTTTTTTTTTTTAGGCTGGGGTTAAGTGACTTGTCCAGGGTCACACAGCTAGGAAGTGTTAAGTGTCTGAGATCAGGTTTGAACTCAGGTCTTCCCAAATTCAAGGCTGGTGCTCTATCCACTGCACCACCTAGCTGCCCCCCCCCCAACATGATTCTTAAAGAAATGTGTATCTACACCTCTCAGATTGGCTAATGGAAAAGATAATGATGAATGTTGGAGGGGCTATAGGAAAACTAGGACACTAATACTTTGTTGGTGGAACTGTGAACAGATCCAACCATTCTGGAGAGCAAATTGGAACTATGTTCAAAAAGTTATCAAACTGTGTATATCTTTTGATCCAGCAGTGCTTCTATTGGGCTTATATCCCAAAGAGATATTAAAGGATAGAATGAGACCCACATGTGCAAAAATGTTTGTGGCAGCCTTTTTTGTGGTTGTAAGAAACTAGAAACTGAATGTATGCCCATCACTTGGAGAATGGCTGAATAAATTATGGTATATGAATGTTATGGAATATTGTTATTCTATTAGAAATGACCAACAGGATGATTTCAGAGAGCCCTGGAGAGACTTACATGAATTGATGCTGAGTGAAATGAACAGAACCAGGAGATCATTGTACATGGCAACAACAAGATTATACGATGATCAGTTCTGATGGACATGACTCTCTTCAACAATAAGATGATTCAAACCAATTCTTGTTCAGTGATGAAGAAAGCCATTTACATCCAGAGAGAGGATTGTGAGAACTGAGTGTGGTTTACAACATAGCATTTCCACTTTTTTTGTTGTTGCTCATTTGCATTTTATTTTGCTTCACTTTTTTCTCTTGTAAAGCATGATAATTATATAAATATGTATGCATACATTGGATTTAACAAATATTTATACCATGTTTAACATATATTAGACTACTTGCCATCTAGGGGAGGGTATGGGGGAAAGGAGGAAAATTGGAACACAGGATTTTGCAAAGGCTAATATTGAAGAATTCTTCAAGAAAATAGTGTAAACAGCTGGAAAGAAAAAATTTCAAATAAAGGATTTCCCAGAATTTAGCAATTTGTAGATTAAAGGATCAGAAGGCCTGGATTATAATATTCTAGAAGACAAAATAACTTGTATTACAACCAAGAATCAACTACCCAGCAAAAGTAAGCATTATCTTCCAGGGGGAAAATGTACATTCAATGAAATAGGAGACTTTCAATCATTTCTAATACAAAACACATATGCACCCAGTGGTATAGCATCTATATTCTTAGAGGAAAAGTTAAATGAATTACAGAAATAAGCATTCAACAAAACTATATTAGTGAGGGCCTCAATCTCCTCCTCCAGGAAATAGACAAATCTAACCACAAAGTAAACAAGAAAGAAGTTAAGGAAGTAAATTGAATTTCAGAAAGATTAGATATCATAAACTCTGGAGAAGATTGAATAGGCATAGAAATGAATGTACTTTTTTCTTTGTAGGACATGACACCTACACATTTTCACATACACAAAAGTGAGGGCATAAAAACCTCACAATCAAATGCAGAAGCCAGAAATTGTAAATGCATCCTTTTCGGATCACTATGCAATAAAAATTTCATGCAATTAAGGGCTGTGGAAAGATAGACTAAAAACAAATTGAAAAACTCAACAATCTAATCCTAAAGAAAGAGTGGATCAAACAAGTCATAAAAGCAATCGATATTTTCATCCTAGAAAATGACAAAAATGACACTATATACCAAAACATATGGAATGCAGCCAAAGCAGTTCCTAGGAAAAAATTTTTATATCTTTAGATGTTTATATGAATAAAATTGTTAAAGAGAATATCAGTGAATTGGGCATGTAATCAAAAAAGCTAAAAGAAAGGAACAAATTAAAAACCCACAATTAAATACTAAATACAATTGAAAGTAAGACTATTGAATTAATAAATAAAATTAAGAGTTGGTTTTATGAAAAACCTTTGGTTACTTTTATTTAAAAAAAAGAAAGAATAAAACTAAATCATCAGCATCAAATATGAAAAGGTCAATTCATGACCTATGAAGAAGTAATTAAAACAAGAATTAGGAGCTGTTTTACCCAATTGTATGCCAATAAATCTGACAATCTACAAGTAATGGATGAATTTTAATTAAAATATAAATTGTCCACATTAACAGAAGAGGAAATAAAATACTTTTAAAAAATCATTTTTAGAAAAAAAAATGAAACAAGCTATCAGTGAACTTCCTAAGAATAATCTCCAGAATTAGATGGATTCACAAGTGAATTCTACCAAACCTTTAAATAACAATTAGTTCAAATACTATATGTTATCTGATAAAAACATAGGTGATGGAATCCAACCAAATTATTTTTATGACACAAATATGGTGCTGATACTTAAACCAGGAAGGGATTCCATTGAGCTCTCCAAGGGACTAAATTTAATCTTGCTCTCTAGCCCTTTCATCTTCTACTATGATTATGTATCCTCTTATCTGCTCCCAGTAGATGGCCCTGTATACTACTGCTCTAGCCTACACAGTCATATTTGTCATCTGTATCCCGTTTTTGTTATTGATGTTCAATCATTTCAGTCATGTCCAATTCTTTGTGACCACATACAAAGTTTTATTGGCAAAGATAATGGGGTGATTTTCCACTTTCTTCTCCAGCTCATTTTATAGATAAGGCAACTGAGGCAAAGTGCATTAAGTGACTTACCTAGGGTCATGTAGCTAATAAGTATCTAAAATTTAATTTGATCACAGTTCTTCCTGACTCCAGTCCTGGTGCTCTATCCATTGTCCCATTAGTGTGCTATAATCTTGATGCAGAAAATATAGGAAGATTAAATAACTTGCCCATGATCACACAGGTATTCATCCTTGGAAATTTGAATCCAGGCCCGCTATCTCTAGATCCTGTGCTTTTTTGCACAGGTTTTTTTTTTCCATTTATTGTAGTAACAATTATAAAGAGAAGTATGGAAAGAAGCCTAAAACTCAGAATATAAGGATACATATTTTAAAAATTGAAAAATGACAAAAAAAGATATTTTTTAAATTATAGGTTGGATAAAAAGTAGAATCTTAGCGAAGGAAGGGGTACTCTAAAATCCAAATAATCTAATCCATATCTAAACAGGAGTTTCATCTACTATTTTCCCAACAAGTAGGTCCATTTAGCTATCACTTGAAAACATTTACTAAGGATAAATCTACTCCATACTGAGGCAGCCTATTCCCACTAGGTTTTTTTTCTTATATTAAGCCAAACATAACTTCTTTGCAATTTTAAATTATAGACTAAGGATAAGAAGAACATTGGAGTCCATTTAGCACAAGTCCCTCATTTTACTTATGAAGAATTAAAACCAAGAGTTTACCTGCTAAACTTTAATCAAGTCCTGTCAACCCCATTATGTACCTTCAAAATTAATTATTTGAACTCAAGTGTTAGATCTTATTTTCATCCTTTGTAAAAAAAAATTTCTATAAATAAGTACAATTTATACTTGACAAGAACAGCATAAAGTTTTTTTATTAACACAAAAAACAAACTTTCACAATTAAAATTTTGCATATATTTTCTGTTACAAGGAAAATCATTGTGTAATCATATGTTTATATAAATAATAGACAATATATAAACAAATGATAGTTAAGCAAATTTATTGTCATTTGTCTTCACAGAAATATGGCAACATAGAAGCTCAAAATTAGAAGGAAGTTCAGAGATTAACTCAAACTATATTCAAATAGGCTCTAGAAAAGCAATCATTAATCTCCATTTAAAGATCTATTACTTTCTAACGTTGTCCATATAAAATTTAGATAACATTAATTATTAAGAAGTTATTTTTACATGGAAATTAACTATACCACCCTGAAGCTTTCAACATTTGCTACTGATTATTCCCCCTGGGTCCAGAGTAGGCTTAAACTATCTTCTACATGAAAACCCTATTAATATTTTAAAACAGTCATCCCATGTTTTCTATTATTCAGACTAGAGTAATATATTCAAAAAAACCTATGCATTGCAATCAGGTTGAATTTAGACCTTGAATGCAAATGCAGAAAAATATTGAAGGGGTAGGGGAACTGTTCCCCTTAAGATTTTCATTCTTAGATTGTGTCCTCTTTTCTGATATCAGAGATTAGGATCTCTAGGGCTCCAAGGAGTCTAGAGAAGACCCATCAACATTTTTAATTAATTCATATAATTATTTACATGACAGACAAAATATTTTTTCTGTTAGTGAATTAATATTAAATTATTAAAAATGTTATTGAAGAAAGCACAGGAATAAAATAATGTTCCTTCAAATTTGCTGATACAAGAGTTAATATTATTAAATTCTTGAAATTTTTCCAATCAGACTGAAAATGAAATAAGGATATACAGTTTTATTATGTTAAGTGTAATAAATGATATACCATTGAAAAAATAAGTTCAGGAATTAAACAGAGGTTAAATAATGGGAAAACTATGCCTATCTACAAATGTTATGACAATTTATTTATTCCCTGAAGAAACAACAAAATCAATACAATTAATAGTTTTTGTAAAATAGCAAGATCCAAAACAAATCTACAAAAATAATTATTAATTTTTTTTCTTCTAATTACTAGCAAAACCTAGAAGGAAGAGAAATACCACTAACTATAAAAACAGAAGAGGAAAAATAAAACAATGGGAAAAAATGAATTAGGGGAAAATCTACTACATAGTTAAAAAGATGTTTCAGCTCAACCTTTCCAGCAATCCACATTTATCTAATATTAATTAAAATTTGGAGATGCAAGGAAGTACTTCCTGATAGTGATTATTTTTATTTCCCTTTGCATAAGCAATTATGAATATGTCAGTATAAAAATATTAAGTCTATTTCACGTAGCAAGTTCTGGAGCTAACAAACCAATACAAAATTCAGCTATCTTGTAAGTTAATGTAAATATAGTTGATTTTTAGCATACTTGAAAATCATGAAAATTGTCCATTTTCTATCTATTGTTTGTGCCATGTTGGGTCAGAGGGAAAGACAGAAACTATTTGAAAACTCCTTAACTACTTTCAGCTAGGGAGCTCTGTGGGCATTCAGTATTGTTGGGGGGGCTATCAGCATTTTTAAAGCAGCCCACAGACAGGACCTGATGCATTTCTACATCCACAAAAAAAAATCCACACATGGTTATATAAATATAATTATAAATGTATTTTCTTTTCTTCCTAAGTTTCTATCTCACCTCCTTCATGTAAAATGGATTCATTTTCTTTTGTAACACATTCCAAAGCATAAATCAAATATATAAATTAGTTAGCACAGAAATAAAACAATTACAACATAGGATTACAAATAGAAATTTATGACAACAGATAGTCTAAAGGAAATTCACAGAAGACCAAAAGACATTCATTAAATGACCTAATTTCTCTGAGGTTGTAGAGTTTGAATCATGTTTTTATCTTCTTCTCAGGAAGGTTATAAGTGTTCATATACAATTCTCTTCTGACACTGAAATCTTAAATTGGGCTTGACCTGTAGCCTGAGCTTATTGAAAAAATTGAGAGAATTGAGGCAATTGAGTGAACTACACTGACACAATTTTGAAACTAACTCAGTTCCTTTTTTATTCAATAATTGGATCTAGTATCTGAGGATACTATTCAATTGGGACAAAAACTTACTGCAGTGTTAAACCTAGTTCTGAATTTCTGAGAAGCTGGACCACCTCTATTTGCTATTTAGAGACTTTTTACTGAGGACCTAGGTTATACTGACCAGAAACCCTAAGTTTGATACAAGGAATTTTCTCACAATGATATATTTCAACTTAATAGGGATTACAACAAGCAAATAATATTTACAAACAAGCCATATAAAAGATAAATTGGAAGAGTATGAAGAAAGCACTACAACCAAGAGGAATTGGGGAAAGGGCTTCATGAAATACATGGTACCTTAGCTAGAATTTAGAGGAAAATAGGGAAGCCAACAATAGAAGATGAGAACATATTGATGCATTGGGGAGGGTAGGTGAAAAATGGTTGGAGTGACTTCAGTTGACCTTCCAGCCCAACTTCCAGCCCAACCCTTAATCTTTTAGCTTGATCTTGGCAAAACTCACAGAAAATGGAGGCTTTACACCTTTCCTTGCCTTTTCTGTCTTTCAGACCTAGAAGAGGCTAGGAAGTATTACTTCCTATGTAAGTCAGACTAGAATTCAGTTACTTGCTTATTTACCCTTTAGTTCAATTTTTCTCTTTTTCTCTTCTCTTCTCTCCCCTTTACTTGCCTATTCTGCCTTTCCCTTCTTTTCCCCTCTTCTTTCCTCTTCTATTTCCCTGACATGCCCCCCATCTCTATTTTCCTCCCTTAAATTCCAATCTCTTGATTTCACTCAACTCAGATTTTCCTTCATTCCCTTTCCACTCTTTCTTTCCCTCCCTTAGCATTCTTGGAGCGATAAAAGGAGAAGACTCAAAATACTCTGGCAATCTTGGGGCTTTTGACTTTTTTCTCTTAATTCCCCATTTGTTTTGCACCTTTTTTCACCTTTGGCAAGACCCCAGAAGGACAGAAAAATTAAATCTCTAGATTCCCTTGATTCTCTGCCTTCCAGTTATGGTTCCAGGCCAGAAAGAATTTCTTCCAAAAGAAATATGTTACCATTTTCCTAGTGAAGTGCACATCACCTGCATGCCATCTGGTTTTCATGTATATAGCACCTGATTTTCACTTTTTAACACTTCTTATTTATGTGTTCATCGTTTCATCTTCACAGGCACTTCAATCCTGTCATGTTAGTTTTTGAACAACCATTGATGATATACCAATAATTAGGCAATGTTTCAAGGGGAGAATTACCTGAGTCCTCCAAGTCCAACTGATAAAATTGGGGGAAGTAAAGGAGAAATTACATATATATATATATATATATATATATATATATATATATATATATATATATATATAATAAGGTAACTTTTTTTAGATTATGAATTAGCCCATTTGTGTTTTTAAAATTATATACCTCTTTTGGACTTTGGCCATTGTAAAGAAAGTGTTAAGAAGTTTTTGTACTTCTTTTCTTCTTTAGGAGACATGAAGAAATATTTCAAGCAACTTGATGAAATTACAGGTTAACCATTGACTCAATGGATATAAGCGATTCTCCTGATATCCTTCAAAAGTAGCTGCAACTTCTCTCTGAGAGCCATTCTTGGCCACTGAGAAGAGAGGCAGCTATAGATAAAGAACCTACTTCTTAAAAGGAAATGATCCTTAAATGAAGTAACTTTCAAGTAAGAAGTACAGCACCTATACTGACCTAGAAAGTCAATCTATGAAGTTCGGATGAGCTACAGATCAGAATAGCCTCAAAGAGCTCAATGTAACAGTATTACAGGTCAATCCCAGCACGTGGAGGGAGCATGACATCAGAAAAAGGAAAAAAAAAAACAATTATGAAGTATTGCAGTTATTTTGTTCCATTTATGTAGTGAATTTCCATGCAGGATAGTGTTCCATGTGTGTGTCTGTGTCTGAGGATATTCTATTTTGATGTTTACTAATACAATCAAATCTATGCTTTAGGAAAATCACTTTGGAAGCTAAATGGAGAATTAATCAGAATGGGGTGAGCTATTACTGAAATATCTCAGTTTCCCTGAATTGTAATACCTTAGTTTCCCTCAATTATTATGCTCTGAGAGGCCACCCCCTTTTCTAGTCATTAAGATTGAGAGAATTGGGCCTTGGAAGCTCTGGCCACTCTCATATTCCAAAGACTCTATCTCAAATGCTTGGGTATCTCCTGGTCTCAGACTTCCTCTCTCCTGCTCAACCATCTCCCTGACCCCCAATCGGTCAGAATTTAAAAGTTATGGTCCTTTCCTGGAATTTCCACACACCCAGTGTTCTTCTTCTCCCTTGCCTTTGTTTCTTTCATGGCTGGAACCCTATAAAAGTCTCTGGAATTACTTGCTGGGTGACACTTTGAAACAACAGTCCCAATCAGCTGGCTGGCTTTGACAGCCCAAATTCTCCACTATTAAAATATTAGAAACCTAATCTCTGTTTTGCCTCAGTTTCTCCAGCATTACATTTCAATTATCAAAGCATGAGATAAAAGGGACTGCCTGAGAGTAGTGACAATATCATTAGAATTTGAGACATGTTATAAAAGTTAAATAGGTATGCCTTGGAAATAGGATATGTTGCAGGGGATAGGGCACACCTTCATTGTGAACCTGTGGCACTGGGAACAAGGTGGTGCCCTCAATAGTAATTAATAGGGAATTTTGCAAGAGTGAAAGATTTAGAAGAAAAGATCATGAAGTCAGTTTTGGACATAATTTGAACAAGTTATGTAACCTCTCTTGCTATCAGTTTCCTCCTCTGAAAAATAAAGGGGTAGACCAAATGATTCCTAAGGTGCTACTTCTAATTATCCTCTATATAACTAGACTGGTAAGGGGCAGTTTTAGTGTACTTGCTCTTTAGGAAAGAAATAATTTTATGGATTTATAATCCCAGTGGTAAGCAAATATTCCAGGCTTATTAGAAAGTTTGGATGCATATAATTTATGTTTTATTTAGATTTAGCATATTGTCCTAGTCTGATAATGCACCCTAAAATAAAATTTCAGGCAAATTTTTACAGTTTTTAGATGTGTTTTTTCAAAAGACCACAAGAGAGCACTGTAAGTTCAGTTTCTTAAAGCTAAAAGGCAAGAAGCAACTTTATAGATCACTTAGTGCAATCTTTTCATTTCACAAATGAGAAAATCAATATTTAGAAAATCTAAATAACTCTTTCCAGGTCACATGGAAAATAAATAACAGAGCTGGAACATGAACCAAGTCTCCTAATACCAAAACCAGGGATAAGTCTATTCTATTGTGTTGCCTTTTAGGAATCCCAAATTCATCTGTATAATCATAGACATCCTCTTGATCATGTATACATAATTAATATACTTAAATGTTAGCTTTTAAATAAAGATAACTAGAATGGAATTAGGAACAAAGTCTTAGTATACTTAACTTACTTTGACTATATTGAAAAGGAAAATGAGAATTCTTTGAATCTTTGTTCTATTCTGATCCCATCTTCAATATGGTTTTTAATTCTGAGCTCCAAGTTTTAAGGACATTGACAACTTGCAATATAGCTAGAATAAAGTAATAGGATAGTGAAAAGACAAGAGATCATGAAAACTGACTCTATTCTAAAAAAGATGGATTTCATTCATTCATTCACTTCATTCATTCAATCAATTATAAAAAAAAAATTATGTCTAATCAAGTTAGGTATTTAATGAAATGCAAAGCAGATAAGACACAATATTTGCCTTCAGAAAGCTTATAATCCAATATGTTAATGTGTTCAAAATGTCTGAAGTGATTTCGTGATGAAGAGGGATTCAGCTGTGAAGTCTTCCAAGCAAGAACAAGAACTGAGGGCTAGAAATTAAAGAGAGACCAGTTCCCTTTGGTATAAGGAAGAATTTCTTTATAATGTAAAATTTTTGAAAATGGAATGGACTCCTTAAGGAAATAGGGAATTCCTTCTTGCTGGAGTTCATAGGTTTATAAATTTAGAAATGGAAGAGATTTCAAAGGTCATATCCCACCTTCCCAGCAAACTGAAACCTAAGAAATTAATTGCTTGCTTAAACCTAAGAAATTAATTGCTTGCTTAAAAGTCACATAGTTGGTAAACAGGAGGATTTAAATTCCAAAAGACTCAGGACTCCTTCTACTATTAGAAGTCTGCCTCTACAAAGGTCTTCCAGTTCATTACTCCTTGATGAAAACATGAATAGATCATTGGTGCTGGGATGGAGATTGCACAAATGCTTTCTGAGGGTCTATTCCATCTCTATAAGTCTACAATTCTCTGAGATATGACAGTATTATATATATATGTAATATATATACATACACACAAAAATATATATGTGCATGTGTGTGTAAAAATTTATAGATGATATAACTTAGATCTGGAATGGGACTTAATTTTATTACCTCAATCTAAGCCTAGTGAGTCTATTAACTACTTCTCATACAGTGGATAAAAGGATGTTTAGTAGAAGTTCTTCAATGTTCTCTCTAGTTTACAGATGAGGAAATTAAAGTCCAGACAATATCACATTGGCAGGAATAGGATTAGGATTCAGACCCAAATCCTCTGACTCCTTTCCCTCTCCTCTCCTCTCCTCTCCTCTCCTCTCCTCTCCTCTCCTCTCCTCTCCTCTCCTCTCCTCTCCTCTCCTCTCCTCTCCTCTCCTCTCCTCTCCTCTCCTCTCCTCTCCTCTCCTCTCCTCTCCTCTCCTCTCCTCTCCTCTCTTCTCCTCTCCTCTCTTCTCCTCTCCTCTCCTCTCCTCTCCTCTCCTCTCCTCTCCTCTCCTCTTTTCTCCTCTCCTCTCCTCTCCTCTTTTCTCCTCTCCTCTCCTCTCCTCTCCTCTCCTCTTCTCTCTTCTCTTCTTCTCTCCTCTCCTCTCCTCTCCTCTCCTCTCCTCTCCTCTCCTCTCCTCTCCTCTCTTCTCTCTCTCTCCCTCTTTCTCTCTCTTTCTCTCTCCCTCTCTTTCTCTCTCTCTCTCTCCCTCTCTCATCTCCCCAAATATATATTATTTGACTGAGAAAATCACTTTTCCTCATCATTTAGCCTGTTTTCTCTTTGGTGAAATAAAGATAACAGGTTTAATGCTGCCAGTCTCCAAGGCTTATGAGGAAAATGCTAATAAACCTTAAAGCATTTGTGCAAGTATGAATTATTCTTACTATTACTACAATGCAATAGTTCTTTTCATACGGAATTTCTCAGATACATTTTAAAATAGGATTAACTTTATCAAAAACTGATCAGGGACATGACTTTTACATAAAATAAGGCATGCTATGCTCCTGGGCACATGGTCCAGATACTCATGAATTACTTGATTAGAGTTTGATAATGATCCATCTTGCTCCTCAGAGTATTTCCAAGAATTGATATATTGAAATGCCAACAGATATGCTCTCCTTTCTGTGTTGTCTAACTGACAATACAGTAGGGGCCTTCTTACAGGAAAGAAAGGAAATAAGTGTTTTTTAATTTCTTTTTTTATTTTAAAGGCATGTTATTTTTCCAATTACAAGTAAAAACATTTTTCAATTTTCACCTTTGCAAGACGTCAAGTTCCAATTTTTCTTCTACCTCTCTCCCTTGGCTTCCCTCTCCCCAAGACAGCAAATAAACCAAGAGAGGAAATATATGTACAATCAATTTTAACCTCTTTCCATATTTTCATATTGGGAAGGAAAAATCAAAACAAAAGGATAAAAACATGAGAAAATAAAACAGAACAAAAGGTGAAAATAGTATGCTTCTATCCTCACTATTTTCCCATCCTGAGTATTTTGGAATTGTTGTGAATTACTTTGTTGATTAGAGGAGCTAAGTCCATCTTAATTGACCATCACACGATCTTCTTGTTATTGTGAATTTTTTCCCCTAGTTTTACTTGCTTCATTCAGCATCAGTTCGTGTAAGTCTTCCCAGGCTTTTCTGAAATCAGCTTTTTTATTATTTCTTATAAAACAATTGTATTCCATTCCATTCATATAATATAACTTATTCAGCCATTTCTCAATTGATAGCTATCTCTTCAATTTCCAATTCCTTGCCACCACAAAAAGAGCTTCTAAAAACATTTTTGCCCATGTGGGTTCTTTTCCCTCTTTTTTATGATCTCTTTGGGATATAAACCTAGCAGTAATACTGCTGAATCAGAGTATGCATAGTTTTATTGCCCTTTTGACATAATTTCAAACTGTTTTCCAGAATGGCTGAATCAATTCACAACTACAACAACAATGCAAAATAAGTAATTGTTAAACACTATTATCTGCCAGGCATTGTGTTAACTGCTTTACAAATATTATCTCATTTGAGTAGCTTTTAAATTGTTGAACTCTTTCATTCCATAATTTTTTTCTTTTTTTTTTTTCTTTTTCTTTTTTTTCCTGAGGCTGGGGTTAAGTGACTTGCCCAGGGTCACACAGCTAGGCAGTGTTAAGTGTCTGAGATCAGATTTGAACTCAGGTCCTCCTGAATTTAAGGCTGGTGCTCTATCCACTGCGCTATCTAGCTGCCCCCATTCAATGCATACTTTCCATTATGGAAAAAATATAGAGTACTCTTTTATTTTCTTTCTTTCTTTTCTTTTTTTGAGGTTTAGCCTTATCTGCCTTACCCCAGAGTAATTTATACTTTCTAACCTAGGTTTTTCCATAATCATTTTTGAGTTAGAATTATCAAATATAAAAATATATTTTGACTTGGTCTTTCAAGATCTTTCCAGAATATTTCATGTCTCAATAGATTGAAACAAATTTGTCAAGTTTTCCATAATGATCTATCTTCATCATTAACAGCAGTAAATTATCTTGTAGAGGTGATTTTTGCCAATTGGACTATATGACCTTTAAGGTTCCTTTCAATTCTTCTAATCAATTATTCTGTGACATTATTCTAGAATAATTGTATCTGCTACATTGCCCTAATTTTATATTCAGTAGTTGCCAGTATTCTCTATTGCCCGCATTTCAACATTTATTTGGACGTATAGTTCATAGAGCTTTTCCAACGATATGTATTATCAGGAATAGGCAATATAGATGGATGAATAGCTGGGTGCCAGGTTGAACAGGGGCAAGAGAGTAGGCTGTATTATTTTGGGAAAATTTCAAAGCTCTTTTACTGATCCCAAGATCCTCATGAAAATGAATACCTTTCTTTTCAATACTGTCATTTTACCAGTGCTGCTATATGACACCAAGACACAGTACACATCTCTCTCCAAAGAACAAAAGATGAGTGGCATATAGAAGGCAATAGAGAGGGACATTGTGGGTGTCAAAAGGCTGTAACATGTAATTCAAAAGAAAAATATTAAAATTAATTAATAAAAACTTTGCAGAAAAACAGGAGTAAAGAATGTTATCAAGGAATTATATGATAGAAAGAGAAGATGAGTTGATTATATGACAAGACATGAGGGGGACAGATGGAAAGTCAGGGCTCTCCATTGGTACTTTCAAATTAACAAGAAAAATCAGGAAGGCCTCCACCAAATGGGATGAATTCCCTCCCATAAATGAGAGGATTTTGGGAGATCATGAATTAGAATTGCCACAAACAGACACATATGAATTGATTGATTGTGATTTACCTTGTTTGAGGGAACTTATAAATTGGTGAAATCACTGATCCATTTAGGTTTTTGAAACTTTCCAAAGTCTGACTTCTGAGTACCAGTTAAATTTCTAAGAGGTAGTTTAGAAATAGTTTCCATTAGCTCAATATTTTCAAAAACTTCAAACATTATCTTTCCCAAAAGAATGAAGTGTTCTACACAATATATTTTGGAATTTTGTTGGAAGACAGCTTCTTCAAGATAGAAAGCATACTTTTAAAGGAGGAAAAATTTCAGGGGAAATGGCCACACTTAGGGTAAACAAAATATGAATTTGATGTACATTTTTAATCTTCCAAAATCTTTAAGAAAAGGCTAAGATGACAAGTGTGGGTGTTAGGAAAAGAATGTACTGAGATACATTCAACAATTTTAGTCCTTCGTTATATAGTTTTGCAATCAGTTGTTTCTGTATTTAGCTGTCACAACTAAGGAATAAATAGATCTAATGAGAAAAAAATTATCTTTCCTGGCTAATATTACTGAACTTAAACAGGATCTTTGCCAGGAACAGAATTTATAAGTGACTGCAAATCAATCATTAGACAGTAGAGGGCACACGTTTTCTATACATTTATTAGAATTCAACCTTATTGTTATGGCTTTGAACAAATTCATATAATCATACAAATTTAGAGGTAGAGGGAATTCTAATCCAATTCTTATGTCCCAGTCTTCAAGATGAGCAAACTGAAATTTAGTGAATCAGTGTGCTATATTTAGACCAGAGTCAAAGTAATGACTCCTGTGTTTCAGTCTTAATTTGGACAGCTATAATGGTCATAGGCAAATTTTCTTAATCGTAATCGTTCTGAGTTTCACTTAATTCCTCTATATATCAGAAATATTAATGTTGCTATTACCTACCTCAAAGGATGCTCCTGATGGAGATAGTCAGTAGTCCAGTATTTTTTCTCCTACCAATTCTTATCAAGTCACTTTAAATTTCTGAAATTTTTATTGCCCAGCAATAATAAGTTTCAGATTATATTACAAGGTAATAATCATAAAAAAAAATCTGATACTGGCAAAGAAACAGAGTAGTGAATTAGTGGAATAGATTAAGTAAATAATATACAGTTATAAATGATCATAGTAACTTAGTGTTTGATCAGCTCAGAAATTTAATCTTTATGGGCAAAAAGTCATTATTTGATAAAAACTGAGAAAAAAACTGGAAAGCAGTTTGGTAGATGCTATATATAGACCAATATCTCAAAGCATGAGAAAATTTACCTGTCAGGTTTATGGATAAGGGAACTTTTTTTTGTTTTTATTTTTAATCAAACAAGAGGAGCATGGGAAATAAAGTGTATAATTTTGATTGCATAAAATTAAAAAGCTTTTGCACAAATAAAACCAATGCAGCCAAAACTAGAAAGAAGGTAGGAAAACTGGGAGAAGTTTAATAAAAAATTTCTCTGATAAAGAGCCTATTTCTCAAATAAATAGGAATTGAGAAATTTTTTTAAATAAATGAGTCATTTCCCAGCTGATAAAAGGTCAAAGAATATCAATAGGCAGTTTTCAGAGGAAGAAATCAAAGCTATCAATAGTCACATTAAAAATGCTCTAAATTACTATTGATTAGAGAATGCAAATTAAACAACTCAGATACATCTCACACCTATCAGATTGGCTGATGTGATAGAACAGGTAAATGTCAAATACTAGAGGGGATTAAAAAAATAATGAGATTAATGCATTGCTGTGAATTGATCCAACCATTATGAATGATAATAACACATAAAGGGATATAAAACTGTTCATGCACTTTAACTCAGCAATTCCTCTGTATCACAATGAATTAAATGAACTAAAAAGAGAATAAATCTATATGTACTGTATATATATATACATATATATATATATGTATATATATATACAGAGAGAGAGAGAGAGAGAGAGAGAGAGAGAGAGAGAGAGAGAGAGAGAGAGAGAGAGAGAGAGAGACCATTCTTGGTGACAAAAAAAAAAGTGGAAATTGAGAGATGTGCATCAATTGAGGAATGACAGGTAATTTCTAGTCATATGAAAAGGGGCTCCAAATCACTATTGAGAAATGCAAACTTGAGATACCACTACACACCTCTTAGAATGGTTAAGATGACAGGAAAAGGTAATGATGAATGTTGGAAAGAATGTGGAAAAACTGGGACACTGATACATTGTTGGTGGAGTTGTGAACGGATCCAACCATTCTGGAGAGAAATTTTGAACTACGCTCAAAAAAGTTATCAAACTGTGCATACCCTTTAAACCAGCAGTGTTACTACTGGGCTTATATCCCAAAGAGATCTTTTTTTGTTTGTCTGTTTTTAAGTAATTTTTTATTTACAAAACATATTTATGGATAATTTTCCATCATTGATCCTTGTGAAACTTTCTGTTCTAAATTTTTCCCTCCTTCCCCCCACCCCCTCCCCTAGATGTCAGGCAGTCCAATACATGTTAAATATGTTAAAATATATGTTAAATACAATATATGTATACATATTTATATAGTTATCTTGCTGCACAAGAAAAATCGGATTTCCTGAGAAGGAAAATAAAAATACAAACAAACAAAAAGAAATAAGTTCTTTCACTGGGTGTAGCTGTTTCTCTTCATTACTTAACAATTGGAACTGATTTGGATCATCTCATTGTTGTTGAAGAGAGCCACTTCCATCAGATTTGATCATCATATTGTTGTTGAAGCTTATAAGTATCTCCTAGTTCTGTTCATTTCATCAACTCATGTAAGTCTCTCCAGGATCTCTTTGGGATCTTAAAAAAGGGAAAGAGACCCAGATGTGCAAACATGTTTGTGGCCGTCCTTTTTGTAGTGGCTAGAAACTGGAAATTGAGTGGATGCCCTTCAATTGGAGAATGGCTGAATAAATTATGGTATATGAATGTTATGGAATAATATATAACGACAAGAAATGACCAGCAGGATGATTTCAGAAAGGCCTGGAGAGACTTACATGAACTGATGCAAAGTGAAATGAACAGAATCAGATCATTGTACATGGCAACAGCAATATTATATGATGATCAATTCTGATGGATATGGCTCTCTTCAACATTGAGATGATTCAGACCAGTTACAATTGTTCAGTGATGAAGAGAGCCATCTACACCCAGAGAGAGGACTATGGGAACTGAATGTGGTTCACAGTGTGGCATTTTCACTCTTTTTTGTTGTTTGCATTTTATTTTGCTTCTCTTCTCTTTTTATTGGTTTGATCTGATTTTTCTTGTGCAGCATGATAATTGTATAAATATATATGCATATATTGGATTTAACATATATTTCTACCATGTTGAACATATATTGGACTACTTGCCATCTAGGGGAGGAGAAAGGGGAGAAAATTGGAACACAGGGTTTTGCAAGGACTAATGTTAAAGAATTGTCCATGCATATGTTTTGAAAAATAAAAAAGCTTTAATAATTTTTTAAAAGTTTCAGTGTTGACCTATCTTAGTGAGACTGATCAATTCTTGTGAGAACTTTGCCATGACATATGAGAATGGGTAGTGGCCTCCAGTTAAAACCCTAAGAAAATTTCTTTGACTTTGAATGTGGTAGTTTGGAGGTTTCCTGCCTGTCTTTCCTTGTAGCCCTTGAAGATGTAGCCCCATCTGCTGACATAGTCAGTAAGAGCTTGTGTGTTATTTATATTTCTTGAATGGTCTTATGTGATTCATATTCAGTTCTATGCTGCTTAGGCTTAAAATATAGAATATTTTCAAAAAGGAATCTAAGCAGCAAATGATACATTCTGCAGACTAGATTCAGATCTACATAACTAATAGTTCCCACCCAAGAGACATTTATTAATGGACAACTTTGATGGACTGCCCATCCAAATGTATGTTTTTTATGCACTCTGTTCTTCTAAAGCAGCTATTTAGAATGATGTCTTTTATATTGTTGTGGATGTCTCTGAGGAAGTTCTGGAGTTATAGAACTTGTGCAATTCATATGTGAACAGTCAACAGAAATATTTGATGAACCATCAATACAGCAGGAATTCTTTGTTTTAATCTTACACCAGACATCTCTCATGACCATAACACTGGCAAATAACTTTGGTGAACTTATGTGTCCTTCTTTTACATCTAACTGAATGACAATAATTCAAGCATTATTAAAAGAAGTTGTCATCCTTCAGGGAGTAGATCTAATACAAATCTGATTATGTATGAGAGACATCTTGTCTGAGGAGAAATTTTAAAACTGCAGTCTTTTTCTGTTGAATAAAGGAAATAATTTCTTGAAATCAGTAAACAATGAATACAGAGGATTCCTATTTTCTGGACCTTTCAATTAGTTATTTGACTGTGAAGATATAATCTTCTGTAAATACTTGCCTATAAAATTTTATTGAGATGAGAAATCATATGTCTTGCAATAAAACATAAATTCAACATTGGAATTATAGTGTGGATGAGACTTTGAGTTCCATTTCTCTTATTTCTGGGTCAGCAGCTAGGTACAGTTGTGATAAAGTTCTGTGGGGAAGTCTTGGATTGAAGTTCTAGCTCCTATCAGTGATCTCTGACTAATGAAAATTTAACAAGAGGAAGAGAAGGGCAAGTTCCACTCATACTTCGAATACAGAGATTGTGTGAACTTCTGGGTCCTAATACCCTCCCATGGAGCAATATTAGAGAAGTATATCAGATATTTATGTGAATAGTACATTTTCAGCTTCTAATATGCTGGGCAAGACAGAGATCAGCAAACTATAGATACCAGTGCAAATTTGACTTGATATTTGCTTTTGTACAGTTCATAAACTAAGAATAATTTTAACCAATTATTGGTGAAGGAAAACTGTTGGGATTATGGCACAGTGCCTGGCACATGGTAGGCACTTGGTAAATCTTGTTAATGAGATGGTTGGCTTTGAGTGCAGAGGGGTTTTAAAGATCATATAGTCCAAACTCCTTACTTTATAATAGAGGAAACTGAAAACAATATAATTTAAGTGTTTTATTTAATGTCACACAGGCAGTAAAATAAAAAGTCAAGCAGACCTGATAAAGTTCAAAGTGTGAACAGATCAGTTCTAATGTGAGCACATACCTCATACACACTAATCCATACTTTGAGAATGAATGCAATGACAAGTCATTAGGAAATTTCTGGAGTAAGGCTTTAGTATGGCACCCCACAAAACTGATTTGAATGCAAAAGAACCCTCAACTTTTTGTGGTTCCCCAATTCAAATTCTGTAATGAATGGAAGAAAAAGTGGTAGAGAGCATTAAAAATAACAATTTTTTTGGCTATAAACAAACACTAACTTTGTATTCTTAAGAGATCTTGGCTCAATAACCAATAAGTTTATACTCAAGTATGTGTACAATAATCACATGAGAAGGTATTACAGTCTGTTTCCAATGGAGAAAACACTCACACCAGTGAGATGACAGTCCCATCAAAGTCATCAACTCCTCCAAACACAATCTTGCACAAAACAAGATCTTGCACAGCCTTGTTATTTTTAATAAGTTTTTTTAAAAAGTTTTTTTTTAATTTTAAAAAAGTTTTTATTTTTAATGATTTTTTGAATACTTATTTAATTGTTGGGTAAGAGGTACCAATATTAAGTGCTTTAAGAGCTTAGAATAAAAAGAGATCCCTATGACCTGGAATCTTCATAGAGGTGACATTTGACCTTAACCTTGAAAGCAATTAGTACCGAGTTCCAGTACTTTAAGTGCTTGAAGGGCATTGATCTCTGCCTATTTAAATTAAATAATATCTCTTCTTTATAAGAACTTAAAAGTGAGATATCATTGAATTAGAGGCATTAGGAAAAATTCTATGCAATAGTTGGAATTTAAGCTTGACCATAAAGTAGCTATCAAACCTGGGTTATAATGGAGATCTCTGCTTCTCTAGGTAAAATAATCTTCCAGAAGAATTGTTTTCCAGGCCTTTAATTATTTCTTTGGCTCCATTCTGAACCTTCTTCAAGTTCTCCACATGTCTCATTAACTAACTGAGCTACTTAAGATCTATTAATGGCCCCACAATAGTTGTTTTGAGTAACACAGAAAGTGAAATACTTAGACACTCATTTTGTTATTGTTTTGCTAAATTTCTCTAGCATTTAGGTGATTTTCCAGTTTGCAAATCATATTAATTAATTCTCAGGACCCCTGAGGAAAGTGGATGAGAAAATCATTATTTCTGTTCCCCTCTGAGGACCTGAGAGCATTGGAATCATAAGGTTAACAGGCATATAATGGGCCGATATTGGAACTTTGATGAGGGCATAGGAGTTACTGACTGTTCATTATTTAATCATTAATAGAATGAAGGCAATAATAATTGGTAACATTTAAATAGCACTTTAAGTTTTGATAAGCAATTTTCATATATTATATTTGACCCTTATAATAATAGCTATTATTATTCTAGTTTTTTAAATGAAACTGAAGCTCTACCCACTGGCACACAGCTAATGTCTGAAGCAGATTAGAACTCAGGTTGATTCCATATCTACTCACTTTATCATCTTATTGTTTCTACCCACAATAGAGGGACAGAAGAAAAGCAGAAAGAAAACAAAACAAAATTAAAAATTGTGCTGTCCAAGTGGCCAGTTCCAGTTAGTTTCCCAGTGGACAGCTTCTACTCACAGAACATTTGTTCTTGAAGAGGACCATGACATCAGGGATGTGACAACTGATCATAAAGTAAATGATATCTTCCACTGGAAGTAAAAAGCTTCAGTTTAACCAACAGAGTCTCAGATCTCATGCAAGTAGAAATTCCTCAAAGTCTTCACTGTGGTAAATTGGACTTTGTATTCATATTTTTGTTTGTTTGTAATGACTAAAGTGACTTCAAGATGGTGGCAAAAAATGCCAAGGCCTCCCTATTGTGTTAATTAATGGGCCTCCCAAGTGATTAGCATTAGCTGATTTGGGAAATTAGTAATTCTCTCCTGGATGTCATGCAACATTTTTTGCATTGTTGTTCCTTTACCTTTGGAGAACTCAGTAAATTATCAAACCGTTTGTCACTAAGTAGAATGGACTTGAGGCCTTCTCAAAAAAACTGAGCTCTGACGTAGTTTAGGCTACAATTCCAGGAAAACCCCTTTTGCTTATATCCTTGCTTAATCTTACACAAACCATTTTTTAATCTATAGTCTCCTTGTTCTTGTATCCTGAGGATGGAGTGGATTTTTAATACAGATTGTGAGCTCTGATACCAAGTCAGGGACAGCTGGGCCTAAGTTAAGGGTATAAAAGACCCTTTTCTGTTATCTGTTCTTTGTCTCCCTTCACTAGACAATACTAATGAAGGTGATGCCATTTTCCTGCAGGAACTGAATAAACTGCTTTAGGTTCTGGCCCTGAGAAACATCTATTTGAATTACTTTGGATTAGTGATCACTGTCCCACACACTTTTCTGGGGGCTCATCCAGGATTTGTGCTCTCTTACTGGTGACTCTCTCTCATCATTTCCAAGGGCAGGTGCTTCTTGGGGAAGCAGCCCCAGTAGTCTTTGGATTTGACAAGGGAGATCCTGCTGTGGGAAAGTAGGAGCCAGAAGAGATGGACTCACCAGAATAAAAACCAAAAGAAGCTCCAACAGACTAAGAGAGAGAAAGCTGGGCTGGCTGGTAAAAGGAACAGTCACATAAAATATCCACATATAATCTGCATGTAAAAGCTGAACAGGGGCTCTGGAATTGTTAGCATTGGAGAGATAGTGATCAAGTGAAAAGGGTAGCACTTAGTAAGCCATGCCAGGTGACTGAGGGAATGGGGTGACCCTTCCATACCTATAAGGAAGAGATTCCTAACCAAATTCATTAAAATGGGCAAGGAACTATCTAAGCCTGATAAATCAGATCATGGACCTAAGGAAAAATAAAAAGAAAGGAATTTAAAAGCAGTTTGTGTGTGTGTGTGTGTGTGTGTGTGTGTGTGTGTGTGTGTGTTTTCTCAGTCAGATGAATTACAAACTAAAATAAATGGTCATGTTGATATTTATAAGTACTTGTAAGGCATCTTGTAAGGCAAAGTACCTGAATTTTCTTTAAGCTTTCAAGCTTCTCTCCCTAGAAGGGACTGGGAATGACCAGGGATGCTGCATGTGAATTTATGTCCAGTCCTGCCTCTCCAAGATGGTAGACTCCCCAAAAACCTCATGCTCTAGATTCAGCCTCAGTTTCTCTCTAGATGGATCCCTGTTCTGCAACTTCTCAGGGGATCTTGCAAAAGGGTATGGTCTATCACCATGTGGCTTGAGAACAACAGTCCAAACAAGGGAAAAGTATAAAAAAAATTTGGAGGGACATAGGAGCCACTTCCATTTTGCTCCCAGACGGCTATGTCTCCATCTCAGGTCTCAAATAGTTTGCTGCTATTTCAGAAATTTTGAGCAGTCTAGGAGAATAGAGTTTTTGAGGTGGAAGAGGGTTTTCTCAAAAAAAATGTGACCCAAATTACTGTGAGTTTAAATTTAAATAGCATATGATAGAAATATTCTCAATTGATTGATCTAAGATTTTAGAAATATATATGCATTAATATTATAATATTGCTACTAGAAGTTTAAATCTGTATTTGATTTGATTTTAAGGTTTTTAAAATGATTATTAAAACAAAGTTCTCTGGTAACTTACCTAAAAAAGTCACATGTTTCTATCTCTTAAGTAGATGAAATATGTTGCTTTCTAAATTGTATATTGGGTAATTTGTAAAAAAAAATTGTGACATGTATGTCATATATATGTTTTATGAAAGTTGGTCCAAAGTATTTAAATATTACCTGTATTGTGAATCTTAAAGTTTTTTAAAGCAGTTTCTAAAATAAATAAGGAACAAGAAATATTGATTTGCAAAAACAATTGATAGTTTGACTGGAGCTAAAGTATTGATTTTTAAAATTCTTTTTTCATATGGTGTGTATATTAAAATTGGAAATTTGGCTAAATTACATGAGATTACTATTTATTTTTGTGATAGCCTATATTATGTCTATTTGACTATCACTTATGAAAATTGTGAAATTGCTAATTAAGTTGTTTTGGGTTATTGTTGTAATATCAAAACCTAAAATGGTTAAGGATTATTGATGTGATAAGTTGTTGGAGAAAGAGAGAGGAGATGTTGGACGGCACAGAGAGAAGCAGAATGTTTTGGCTGGCATCAAAAGATGTGGTTCCAGACTTCAAAAATGGAAGGATAGAATAGACACCAGGAATGGTAAATATGAAATAGAGTGAGAGATCATAGAAAGGGGTTTTAATAATTATTGATGGAAAGAGCAAGTTCCTTAGCAGAACTTGCCATTTGCCAGGAGAAAGGAAGCACCCCATGAGGTTGGCTGGCAGGCTCAATCCTGAAAGGGGCTTAGCACCCTAAAAGGGTTATCTGTGAGGAGAGGTGAGACAGGAAAGCATAGTGGAGTTAGGGGAGACACCATGTGGTATAGGGAAAGGAAAAAGCAAAAGATCTGTTGCCTTGGGAAGGTGAAGCTTTAGTCCACCCTTCCTTCACTAGGTGGGACTGCTTCTTAGAGGTGAGAACAAACCCACTTACTAGAGCTTCCCCTCCCTAGAACTTCTGCCATCTCCTTGTTGGTTAAATGAAATTACTTTAATATTAATTGATTCTATTATTTAAAGGAACAGCTTATAGTTACATGATGTTAAAAGCTGAATGTTTGTTTTTATTTTTCAAATTTGTGGTTGTTTTAAGGCAAATTCATTTGTGATGCTATGTCAAAGGTTCTACCACTTAACAATGCAAGAGAAGTTTGTTAGATTTCTGGTTAATTGCAAATTCTCTGAAAGTGGTTATTTCAAAACCCATTCAGCAAATTATTTAATGTTTATTAAGTGCATAATGGTCTCATTGTTTAATGCATATAATCCGTAGTTTTTTTGCTCTACAGGTACATGGAATAGATAGTTTAGAATTTAAAACCTGATTAGTGAAATTTGTTATTGAGGTGAAATCTCCTAGGATTGTAAGTGTTTTGAGTTTTGAATTTGGGAATGATTATCTTATGAATTATTAAGTTAGTAACCCACCATTTGAGAGCTGAATTGGCTGAAGTGGAATTGTTACTATATGATTGGTTATCAACTGTGCCCTCATATTGAGGCCCTGAAAGATCAATTTTGATGCTATTATAATCATGCCCCTGCTTTTTTTCCTATTATAGCAAATTTCTATAATCAGAGTAAGTGGTCAATAGAAGCATAAGCACAGATCAAATAGGTAATATTTTGCTGTTTTCAGGATCTGGAAATTTGTGGTCATTTTTATCTCATAATTAGGTAAATGAGTATTTGGCCTATTTTTAATTGTAAGTTGTATATGTCTGCATGAAATAAGGTACTTTAAAGACATTATGTAAATGTAAAAAACAAATAATACAACTGTCTGTGGGACCTGTTAGTTTATTGATTATTGAAACTGAAACTGAAATATCTTTCATGTGGTTTAGAGAAGAGGATTTTAGTGCATTAAAGTTTGCTTAGAGGGATGTAATTTGTGGAATATTTTGTTTCATCAATAGGAAAATCATCTTTATTTATAATATAGTCCCTACAAAAGACATGATGTCTAACTATTTATAGATTCTTCAGGGAAGGTATAAGCACATCTCCCAAGAATGAGGGTTCTGCTCTTTGTACTTGTTCTCTCTCTCCAGTTCTCTTAGGTTTGTTTTCCTCAAATTCACCTCCAAATTCACCTCCAAATGGCCAGAACTAGACAGCCATATTGACCAGCTTCAGAAATCTGACTCAAACCACAGGATCTTCAATCAGCTCAACCCCCTTTAAATGGGACCCTGTAACGTAACTCAGCTCAATGCCCATTCTCAGCAGAAAGCAGTTTCAGAAGATGAGATCATTGCCCCATACCCCAAAAGATTTTGAGTCCTATTTATTTGGTAAGAAACTGGACCTGGTTGGTAAATGGACGCCAAACTACCCAGTGTCTGAGTGATGCTCCCCAGAGCAGAAAATTTTGCTAACTTTCACACAGATTATTGGGACTTCATAAGTCCATTTTTAAGAAAAGCATCATTTCCAGGCTTCAGTATTGCAGTATTTACACACTGCTTTCCTTCTTGTTCCTTGTTTGCAATTATGAGCTGAATAGTATCTTGAGGATGCCAAGCTTGCCCCTTCTACTACAGGAACATAGTGTGAAGATATTCTTTAGGAAATGGATGATGGGAGGGTATGTAGCTCAAGTTTTATTTTTTGTTACTTATTTTTAATTTAATTTTTAAAATTACAAGTCCATTCCCTAGCCCTGGTTTAAGTACTTGTCCTTTTTCATAACCTTGCTGTTCATTGATTAATTTTTTATTGTTCTGGGGAATAATTCAGAAAGGAAAATATAGAGCTGTGTTTGAATAGACGTGAACCCAAATAACATGAATGTAACATTTGCATTTACACTTGGGGGCAGCTAAATGGTTTGATGGATAGAATACTAGGTCTGGAGTCAGTAAGACTCATATTTCTGAGTCCAAATCTGGCCTCAGGCATTAACTAGCTATGTGTCTATAGGGAAATCACTTAATCCTGTTTGCCTCAGTCTCCTCATCTGTAAAATTATCTGAAGATAATTGGTAAAACTATTCAAGTATCTTTGCCAAGAAAACTTCAAGTGGAGTCAAAAAGAGTCAGACAACTGAAAAATAACTAAACAACAAAAACATTTGGTGTACCACTCTCCTGTCATTTCATTTGATCATTTTGATGACATTTGTGAATGAAATTAAAATGACTCAGTCCAGAAGTTCCCCAAATAAATTGGTTCATTTTCCTGAGAGGAGAAAAAAATAACCATTTAATTGAAAATGTTAATTGTTATTTTTAACCAGTCTTACTTTGATTTATAGAATCAAAAAATTAAATTAGGTTCACTGAACCATTAAAGGTTGCCTGTGATCAATCTAAGGTTAATGAAAAGTCCAGTAGAATAAAGGGGTGCCTGTAGCTAATAAAACCTTTTATATAAATGACTTGGGACTGCCCAGTTCCCAAAATGGCTTAGTGATCTGGTTAGTGAGATACTGACTGTCTAGGAAGGAATTAAAGTTACAAGGAAAAGCCTATGTACTTCCTGATGCATAACAACTACAAGGGCATCCTTGACATTTTACTGGGAGAGTTATTAAAAAGAGAAAAAAAAAGGACAAGAAGAAAGGAGAAATGGGAAAAATGAAAAAAAGAGAAGGAAGGAAAAAGGAAGAAAAAAGATAGGAAAAATATTCAAAGATTGAGGGGGATGAAAAGGCAACCTAGATAAGTGATAGAAAATTCCTTAAAAATTAGAATTATACAAGTGGAAACCAATGACTCCAACCAACAATTAAACAAAGGCAAAAGAATGAAGAAGTAGACAAGAATATGAAAAATCTCATTGTAAAAACACCTGACCTGAGAAAATAGATTGAGAAGAGAAAATTTAAGAATAATTGGACTATCTGAAAGCATTGGGGGGAAAAGGGCTTATTTCAAGAAATTTCATATTTCATCATATTTCAAGACATTATAAAGGAAAACTGCTCTGATATCTTAGAACCAGAGGATAAAATAAAAATTGAAATAATCTACTGATCCCCTCATAAAATAGATTTCAAAATGAAACATCCAAGGAGTATTATAGACAAATTCTAGAACTCCCAGATCAAGGTGAAAATATTTCAAGCAATGAGAAAGCATATCATATGATACCAATTATACATGCAAAGTAATGTAAAATATATTCTCATATTAATCATATTGCAAAAGCAAGAAAATAAAGGGAAAAAATTAAAGGTATGATGCAATCTGCACTCAGAACTCATCAATTCTCTCTCCAGAGATAAATAGCTTTTTTCATCATGAGTTTTTTGAAATCGTCTGGCATCATTTTCTTGATCAGAGTCTCTAAGCCTTTCATAGTTAGTTATCATTACAATATTGCTGTGCAATATTCTCCTGGTTCTGCTCCTTTTACTTTGCATCAATTCCTATAAAGCTTCCTAGGTTTTTCTGAAACCATCCAACTTATACTACAATAGTATTCATCACAGTTATAAAACTTGTTTAGCTATTTCCCAGTTGATAGGCATCCCCTCAATTTCTGATTCTTTGCTATCACAGAAACTCCAATTCTGACCCCAATCAAACAATCTATGTACTGAACCATCTGACTTCCTCAAAACAAGCAAAAGAAAAACTGGGAAACTGCAAAAGAGAGAAAATTTCCAAAAAAGAGGTTGGGTTATGAATGGTGAAGGTAGGAGGGAAATGAGGCAGCAAATGCTGAGTCTACTTCACTTTATATATTTTGTTGTTATTGAGGAATGATGAGACTCTGATATGAAAATTACAGTCAAGATTTTATGTATGATGATAGTTTTGTCAGCAATGTCTGGAAAACATCAATTATCGTATCATGTTCCCTTTTAAGTACACACAGAAGAGACAATATCTAATTACTTACAAGGAACTTCCCTGATCTGGATGCAAAAATTATCTTCTTAGGACAAGATTGTTATTATGGAGTCCAAATGTAAGTATACTTTCACTTCCTCCAAGGAACAAATGGACAAAGTTGGTAATTGAAATTAAAATGACTGAATTTTTATTTTGCATTTTATTTTTCTTTTAAGTTTTAACTGGCTACCTATAGGACCAGAAATTTATAGACTTTAGAGCTAGACAGGAACTTTAGACATCATGTAATTGAACCTCTTCATTTAAATTAAATTTTAGACTTTGCATTCTGCATTGGGAAACAAATGATTATATATAGTAACTTACTATAGTGAAACACTCTCTTGCCCCCACCTTCCCAAATAGTAGTCATCTGCTTATAGGAAGGGGCAAGATTTGGGGACCTTGGACAGATACTATATCTGACCAAGCCATTAAATGGTGTTTTAGCTATACCAGCTTACTTTAATGGCCATATGGGAATTCATCTGGCCTCCAGTCTCTAGTTACTATCGTTCGTTCTTCATTCTCAAAGAGGACCAACCACTGACATCAGGAGAGTTATCTCTTGACTTGTAATTATATTGGATTTAAGTGAGGCAGAGCTATATTAAGTCATCATCAGTTTCACTCAGAGTCATAGGAATTCAGTTTGCAAGTCAAGATGATTGGAGATGGCTCAAAATGTAGTAATGGACTTTTGCCTTTTTAAGCTATAAGCTCTTTCCCAGATTTTAGTTTGTCTGAGGCAATGCCCATTAGGTGATTAAAGAAAGGCTGGGTTAGAATTAAGATTAAAGATATTTTAATTTGCCTTCTCAAAGAATTCATTCTGGGAGGAGAAGACAAGTAGACTTTCTAGCCAGGACAAAAAACAATTGCTATTTGCACTTAGTCTAAGCCTTCAAAACCCAGAAAATTAGCAGGTGAAATGGGCTGGGAATCTATTATTGGCTTATCAGTGAAAGCCAAAGTGATTTGAGCTTAATAGTCAAGTGGTTCCATCTGAATCACAATGACATTTTTAAGCCTATTTTTTTTTCAGGGAAATATTTCAAGAAATTATATATGGAACTAAATGAGGCAAAAGAGTTAGCAGTTTTTTGGGGAAGGGTAAATGATGATAAAAGAAAAAATAGGGAAGGAAAAACTCTAGCCCTCAAGTCCCAAGATGCCTTTTAAATATGTGATCAAAAATTATATTTCTTTGGATAGAACATCTATGTGTAAAGGTATGACTCCCCCATATGATTAGAGAGACAGAAGGAGAAGGAAGAGAAAGAAGAATAAGAACAAGAGGAGGAGAAGGAGGAAGAAGAGGAAGAATAAGAATAAGAAGAGGAAGAAGAAGAAGAAGAGGAGGAAGAGGAGGAGGAGGAAGAGGAGAAGGAAGAAGAAGAAGAAGAAGAAGAAGAAGAAGAAGAAGAAGAAGAAGAAGAAGAAGAAGAAGAAGAAGAAGAAGAAGAAGAAGAAGAAGAAGAAGAAGAAGAAGAAGAAGAAGAAGAAGAAGAAGAAGAAGAAGAAGAAGAAGAAGAAGAAGAAGAAACAACTCATGGATTGATGTTCATTATATTATTCTCTCAAAGAGAACTAATGACACAATGACAACAGAAGGATAATGTCTTGACTTGTAAATTGGATTTAAGTGGGGCAAAGCTGCTCAAAATCCTTAATACATCTCCAGCTACTAAGTAGATGTCAATGGAGCATGTTCAGCTCATAGTCCTCTCTAACTCTCTTAAAGCTTTGTGTTTTAAATTTAGAAGTCTTGAATAATTCAAGAAATAATTTAAATCTTTTGTGACTCCTGTCTCTACCCACTGGATACCACAATCTTATTTTCTTTTCTTAGCATGACACCCAAGAATTTCTTCAATTAAATTACATATGTACATTTTGCTACATTGAAAGTAAAAACAAAGTATAAAAATATTAATATCCAAGCATTAAGAGTATCTCCAATCATGTCTGGTAAAGTCTGATAATTTTAAAAACCTAGCTCCCTCTCTTTTAAAATATTTTTATTCTTTCTTTTTTATAATGAATTTGACATAAAGAAAAATCATAATTTTGAAACAAAAAATGGAAAAAGAGAACCGCATATGAAGTCATGAATTTTTAGTGATGTATATAGTTTAGTGTCCCAAAAGTCTCAGTGTAGTTTTAAGCTTTAATATTATTAAGATTTGAGGGATATTTTATACAATAAATTCATGTGGTAGTCTAATATCATCTTGCTTATCTATATCTGTTAGTAAACTTTTTTCTTTCTTTCAATGTATTTTATAATAGTTTAATTAACACTTTTTCTAACTATCTCTTCCTTGTCTAAGCATCAGAATCATACTAGTTTCATAGTAGAAATCTTATAATATTGCTTCTTTTTTCTATTTTAGCAAATAATTTATTTAATATTGGAATTTTTTTTAGTTTTATAAATAATTTACTTGAAAATCTATCTGACTGGCATTTATTATTAGAAATATATTTTATGGCTTGATAATATTTTTTGAGTTTAAATTACATGAATTTTACATTTCTTTTTCAATCTCTTAAGCATGTTATATTTTGATGAGTATTTGTTCATTTCTTTTAAATTATCAGTATTGTTGACTGTAATTAAGGATAGCATTTCTTTTATTTATTCTTTATTTATTTATTTCCTCTTTGTTTTGAGTTTTCTTTGTTCAAATTTAATTTCATTTTTTTTCTATTTTAAAAATTAAATTAGCTAATCATTTTCCCCCATTTCATTGTGCTTTTTTTAAAAAAGGAGTTTTTTTTACTCCTTTTTTTACATGTTAACTCAATTGTTTTTCTATTTTATTTTGTTTACCTCTCTTTTAGTTTGCAAATTTTTCATTTCTGAGGTCAATTTTTTTTCAGTTGTTGATTTTCTCTTTTTAAAAATTATATTCCCAGTTCTTTGATGTTTTATTCATTGATGGATGGGATTTGGAAATAGAAATTGCCCTCTATGGACTATTTTGGCTACATACAGAGATATACTGGAGAAAGTTCAGTCCGGTTCAAGAGAGCCAATTGTGAACATTTATACCTCAGAAAAATTTAATGTTACAAATAAAGATTTGATTTATTGTTTTATTTAGTTTCTGTTCTCAAAAGAGTGATCTTTATTTTTTTTTTTCAAAGAGCTGTTTGTTTAAAATTAATCAGCATAGTACTGACTGAATTTGTTGGAATTTATTGCTTTCTTGGGTGGGAGGTGGCGGAAAATGATTAGGACTGGTCATAAGTAAGCTTGGTGTTTCAGGAAGCTTCTCAGTTTTTCAGCAGTATCACCAGCTGGGTGTGCCGAGGTATATTTGGAGTGTATTATTGCCCAAATCCACTTTCTTTCTCCATGTCTCCTCCCAGCATTCAGCTAGAAATCCAAGAGATTAGCCACCCAGTACTTCTAAAGGCTTGTTTCATCTTCCTTTCACACCCCACTCCAGGTGATTTGGTCAAATGCCATTATCTTCTGGCATAGCATCAACAGCCATGAGTCAGCTAGAAAGATCAAGCAGCTGAAGAGTACATATGGCAAGATTAAATACTCAAAAAACAAAAGCCAAGTGAAATAACAAATAGAAAAAGGAGTTATATGTCAATGAATCTGTCATGACTACTGTTCTCAACAGAGACAATAATTAGATCCTTCATTAATTATTTGTGCTTATAACAAAGATAAAGAGAAAGTTAAAGAAAATGGGTTTGTCCTCAGACCCAAATATGTAAATAATGCTTCATCTTGTGATTAGTATAAGTGCAAAGTGAAGAATCATAAAGATTTTCTTTCTGAAGATATCTTTATCCACTGATGAGCTCCTGCTGAGAGATAGATTTAAGAAGAGAATCTATGTATGCAGCAGATAAAAGATCCAATATAATTCAGTCCACACTAGAGATAATCCACTTTCCCACTTCTTTCTGCATAGTCTCACAAATTATGACTAGTTTAGAGGATTTTTATGGATTAGAAAGCTGACACTGAAGCCAGAGTGGAGTGCAAGTCCTTCTTTTGACACATACCAGCTGTGTAGTCCTGAATAAATCATTTAATCTTTCTGAACTTTTTGAAACTTTTTAAGTTACTGAGAAAATACTGATCCACATTGTTAGAATTACTTCATCAGAGTTTTCTATACCAATCAATGAAATCACAAGTCTAACCCCATACCTATTCTGATTTTTGTTCATAACCTCTGCCTGCTTATTACCTTGAACTAAGGAATACAATTACAGTATAGTAACATTAGGTTTGAGATTTCCATTCCTAGAACTGATATTATATGCCTTTACCTCCTGTTCTGTATCTTATGCTGAATGTAGAGTGTGTCTTCTTTAATTAAAAAAAAAAAAAAAGGTTTTCTATCTACCTCACCAGTTTTCTAAACCCTTATCATGACAACTATCATCAAATGTAAAAAATTTAATGGGCAATAATTTGTTTACGTAACATAGTGAAAATTAAGAAGAAGAGAAGATAATTGAAAAGAAGGTGAATGGAAGAATCCATGGGTATTTTCAGGCACCTGAATGCTCTAAACTCCTTCCTCTAACAGAGAGAAGTTGGGACAATTGCTTTCATCTCTAACTTAGAATTTTGGAAGATAGATATTATATTTAAGGGGGAGCTGGATCATCTCACTAAATCGTATCTGATCTTGTCAGCACATCAAACATTTTCATTGCCCTTTGCTATAGTCATAACAATTGTGCCTACTAGTCTTGGTCTATGTGTTGGATGCCAAGAAATAGAATCCCTGGGCTTGAAAGCTTTGGCTACATGTTCCCAAGATGGAGGGTGAACTCTTTTAACTCAACTTCTTCCTTTTCAGAGTCTTTCAAGCTGAAGTCTTTGTGAAAATTCTCCCTCCATACTTTACTTCCATAGTCAATGCTGGTGTATTCTGGGAAATTTTTCTCCACTTCCAGGGGAATTGCATTACAATGTTTCTATTGTCAAGTATAGTCATTTATTTATTTGCACTAAATTAAAACAAAATTTCAGACTTATATTCCAATTAATTGTAATATTCTTTAACTTTGTTATTTAAATTCTTACATTTAATTTAAGAAGGACTCAGGTTCAGGCATATTTGTGGATACTGACAAATACACTATCTACAATCATGTAAAGCAAGGCACACCTACGTGAATGTCCTAGAAATCTCTTTTCAGTTCTTTCAGCCATTTAATGTTATTAGCTCTATTTAAATATAAGTTAATTAAATGGCATAATCCATTTCCCCTCCCTTCATAGTTGACAAATTATCTGTCACCTGTCTAGGTTGCCTCATGCCCCTCAGTCATCTCAAATTCTCCTCCCACATCTTCCTGTGATTTTTCTTCCTCTCATTTCTTCAAAGTGATAGACTGAAAAATGCCTTCTCTTTCAACTGTAATTTGATTCCTATCATGTCACAAATTCTTTCACTTGGCTTTAAGCTCCCATGATTTTGCCAGAAAGACTATTTCCCATAAATATGACTGGGAAGTGAACTTAATAAGGCACTCATTACTAGTGGCTGGTCTTGGGTTCCTTTGCTTCTTTTATTTAAGAAAAAAAGTTTCTTTTCTTTACGTAATAGTTTAGCTTTGTCGAGCCATGAGCAAATAATAAGACTCTCATTTAGAACCAGCATAGATCCTCATTTGTGGATTCTTAATACAAATCCTGCAAAAGACTTCCACTCTCACTGGAAATTTAGATTCCCCAGAAAAGGCATCTATCTCCCCCATCGGGTTTTTAAAAATACCTTGATAGGTTAGGAACATCTTTCAAAGGCCATTAGGTTAATACTCCATTCTGGGGTGTTTTGCAGAAAAATTAGTCACCAAATATAGTATTTCCCTTTTTATTGATTTGATTAGTAAGCTGCAGAACAATACTGAAGAGTCTATTATGAAAGAAAAATAGTAAAGTCACTTGTTGCTGTTCAGTCATTTTAGTCACATCCAACTCTCTGTGACCATACTGAAGTTTTCTTGGATTCACTTTAAAATGATTTGTCATTTCCTTCTCCAGCTCTTTTACAGGTGAGGAAACTAGCAAAAAAGTTTAAATGACTTATCCAGGGTCACACAGCTAGTGTCTAAGGCCAGCTTTGAACTTAGTTCTTCCTGACTCCTGGCCTAGTACTCAATGTACCATACTGCCTAGCTACCCTAAAATCCCCTTAGTTCATTCCTTTATTAGCCATTCAACTGTGAATGGGTTCCTTAAATTCACTAAGCACCAGTATGTCTCCTCACCCCTAAAATGAAAGCAACACGATGTATTGGGAAGAGCACTGGGCTTATAATCAAGGATGAAGGTCTGAAGCTTGGGTCAGCCACTAACATTCTGTGTGACCTTGGACAAGCCTCTTTTTCCTACATGGCTTCAATTTCCATACCTATACAGGTCTTATAAGTTCTAACAATTCTAATTGGAACTACCACTATCATTGGAAATTCAGATTCCAGAACAAGCATCTATCTTCCCCATGGAGTTTTAATGATACCCTGATAAATTAGGAGTATCTCTCTAAAGCTCTCAGATTAAGACCCCATTCTGGGATGTTCTGTAGCAACTACCAATTATAATTAGTGTTTTTACCACTTACCATTTGACTCAATGATTAGCACTTATTAATATTAACTTTTACAAAAGGATATTGACTGAGAAGACATTATAAAAATGGATGTATGAATTTATTCCCTTACCAGCCTTATCCATTGAGAGTACACTGTAATCAATACCACCCTGGGCTCTAAGGAAAGTAGACTTAAAGTTGAAGAATCTAAGACATTTGTTGTTTAGTTGTATCTGGCTCTTTGTGATACACTTTGGAATTTTCTGGAGTGATTTGCTACTTCCTTTTCCAGTTCATTTTACAGATGAGGAAACAGAGAAACAGGATTGTCACTTGCCCAAGATCACATAGCTAGGAGTCTGAGGCCAGATTTGAATCAGGAAGATGAGTCTACCTGACTCCAGGTCAGGTACTCTATTCACTGAGCCACCCAGCATTAGCTACAAAGCATTGCTCTATCAAATTCATTTCCAAAAGTCATATAAATACAGAAGAAAAGTTATTCCAGAAAAGGCATCTCAGCTACTCAGTCAAGCTCCTGGGTTGGGTTTCAAAGATTATTTCTTGAAATTGTATAGATGGTAGACTCTGACATAGACCTCCTGCTTCTGGACCTTTTGAGATCTTACAAAATTGTAAAATGGTCTGTTCCATCTCATCAATAAGCAGGAAAGAAGAAATTCAAAGATGTAAACAAATAAGGGCACCATATTCACTCATGGAACTTGTTAGCTTTGGTAGAGAGATAACCTCCTGGCAGCAGAAAGCTGCTAGAACCATTGATATGGCTTCTCCCCTCCCCAACTCACCCCCTGGGTCACCTTGATTACCACCAGGAGAAAGAGAATAAATAGCCTTACTGTGTCCCATCAATGTTTTCAATGTTCAGTCATTTATGGCTCAGGAACTCATCAATTTTTTTTTTCACTACAGGAAGCAGTTATAGAATTTCTATGTATGTTCCAAGGTACACATGGAGGAATTGCATTGGCAGAAACTATTGTGAATGTTCATAATTACTGAGCTCTCATTAGTTAGTCTCCCCCATTATAGTTATAAAATTAAGGTTCTAGACTTGATGATGCCCAAGAACTCTTTCATTTTGCTATATTTCTCAATATTCTCATCTGAAAAGTAATACACTACCTTCCTCCTATGAATGTTATGAAGAAAATCCTTTGGAAATTAATATAAATAAAGTTAATATAAATATTAATAACATAAATTAATAAATAATATAATAACATAAATAATATAAAATTAATATAAATAAAGTACTATGTGAATATAGGATCTTTATTATTGTTGCCATTATAAGGGTCATTAACATTACCATGTTATTTTCAAATAAGACTGTAGTTTTAAACTATCCTAAGAATATGGATTTTCAATGTTTTGCAGAAATTGTTATCATGAATATTATTCATGCATATTCTAGATCCTTTCTGTCACAGTTTAATTTTCTTTCTTTTTCTAGCTGAAGTTTAAAGTTATTTTATTTAAATGGTGATGTTATAATGTTGTCTTTGACTAAATTAAAAATTTGTCTTTGTTTCTGCCTTGGTCCCTATCCTAGATGTCAAAGGGCATCTTTAGTTGGTTCATGATATTGAGACAATCATCATAGTTCATAGAAGCAAATTTAGTTTTCATCTAATCTAGTCCCTTTGTTTTACAGATGGGGAAACTGAGACCTATCAAAGTCACTCAAGTATTATGACTTGAATTCAGGTCCTTGGACCCTATACTCCCTACTCTTCCCATTGCACTATGCCGCTTTCCTCCAATAAATAATCAAATCAATCAATAAACCTTTATTAAGGTCCTGTGTGGGCAAGTAGGTAGCACAATGGATAGAATGCCAGCCCTGAAACGAGTTCCAATCTGGCTGCAGACATTTTAATAGGCTGTGTGACCCCAGGAAAGCCTTATTTACTTTAGTTTCCTCATTCACAAAATGAATTGGAGAAGGAAATGGCATCTTACCAAGAAAACTCTAAATGGGGTCACAAAGAGTCAGACATGACCAAAATGACTGAATATGAAAACAAAAACAAAAACAAAAATGTGCCAAGCAGTGTATTAAGGTAGGGATATAAAAGAGAAGAGAGATATTTCCTACTATTAAGGAATTTACAATATAATTATCAAAAATCAAAGTCATTCACATTGATATTCATTTAGAAAACAAGTCTTAATAGGCATAGGATCTTGGTGACAAAATATAAGGAACAGAAAGGGAAGGAGTTCAGGACTTTAGAAAAGAAGAGTTTTGAAGCCCATCTCTAGTACTTACATGAGCTGTGATATGAGCAAATCACTTTCCCTCCACCCTGGTCTCAGTTTCCTCATTTTTAAAATCTGGACACATATCCCTTATTCCACAAGTTAATTCTGAGGAACTTCCTTTATTATCCTTAGAGAACAGAATTTTATTTACTAAATATACCATTTGACCATTGTCTAAGCTAATGGCACAATATATTTCTTTAGAGGAAAAATTAAAATTTCTTTCCCAAGGAATTGCTGGCTTGAAAATATAAAAGGGAAGAACTTAGTTACTGCATTAGGATTTTTCATTTAATTTAAGTTAAAGAAAAGTGCATGGTGCATGGTAGGGTAGGGGATGGATAAGATTGTGTGTTTTTAAAAAACTATTATTTTTAAGCCTCTGGCAATTTCGTCTATGTCGAGCCATTCTATGAAGCTTCATTTTTATTAGGCTCTTTCAAAATATCCTGAGCTTTAGAGCAGACAATTCTATGCTTTTAGAAGCAAAGTGCCTGCCATTTTAATGTACTTACAGTTCAAAGAAATGTAACAGTGAATTGGGTTCATTTCTCCACATATTGCTAAGTGCAGTTTTGGGACAAGTGAATGCAATCAGTGCTCAAGCATCCAATATCTCTGCCTCATACACATTTCTACAGAACTGTAAAAGCCCTTACTGAGAGAGGGTAGTTTTTGATTCCCTGAAACATTCTTTTGAGAAATCCTACTAAGCCTAGAAGGTTAGAAAGTTTAATAGAATCCATCTTGGCTAATAGCATGATAGTGTGAGGATTGTTTAAATAATTGGGAGAAGGAAATCATGAATTCACTAGGAAGAGAGATGACATAGTGGACAAGAAATCAAGATACCTTGGGTTAATCCAACTCAGTGCTGAGGGCATCTTTATCTCAGAGCATTATCTCTGATATCCCTTACAACTCTTGATAGTCTCTTCTTTGTTCTAAGACCCATTCAGCTGAGCCAGTGGTCCTCAAACTTTTTAAATAGGGGGCCAGTTCCCTGTCTCTCAGACTGTTGGAGGGCTGGACTATAGTAAAAACAAAACTCACACTCTGTCTCTGCCCCTCAGCCCATTTGCCATAACCCAGCGGGCTGCATAAACGTCCTCAATGGGCCACATCTGGCCCACGGGACGTAGTTTGAGAACCCCTGGAAGAACTTTCTAGCTGTGACTGTTAATGTTCCCTCCAACTCTGACAATGTATGGTCTATAATCATCTCCAACTCTTAACAATCTATGTTTTATGTTCTAAAAGTCACTGCAGCTTTGTCAGTCAATGTTCTGAGATCTATTCTAAATCTGAAATTCTGTGCTTTTATGTTCTAAAATGTCTGGCTCTGTGTGATACTCTCAGAAAAATCTAGAAAGACTTACATGCAGAATCAGGAGAACATTGTACACAATAACTGCAATATTATACAACGACCAATTGTGAATGACTCATGATGAAAAATAGTATCTACTTCCAGGGAAAGAACTGCAGATTGAAGATTCCTTTTAAAATTTTTTAAAACAAAATTTTTATGTAACAGAAAAAAATATAAAATAAATATGTATTTTTAAAAAAAACTTCTAGCTCTAATGTATGTTCTAAGAACCTTTCCAGCTCTGATATTTTAAGTTCCATGCTCTAAAGGCTCTTATTTCTTTAAAATATATATTTTTGAGTACTTTCCAGTTCTCAAATGCCATGTTAAAAATGCTAAGGATTCTTTCATCTCTAGCATTCTGTGTTCTAAGGTTGCTTCCATTTCTACATTTCATTTGTAGGTTCAAAGGTCCCTTCTACTAACACCTAAGTCACCTGACGCCTGCAGTGATCACAAGTCATTTGAAGACAGTGGAATCTAAAAACATCTAAAAGAGAAAGAAACTAGATCAGGAATGAGCAATTACAACTTGGAAAAGACAAAATGTGCTAACTCTATTTTGAGCTTCATAAGAGTGTTACATGGAAAACAATCATGCATTTGATACTCGATTTTTTTTCTCTAACAAATCCCAATATTCTATCTTGAAAGAATTATGCATTGCAAGTGGATTGAGTAGACTGACTTTAACATTTAGCACTCTCATTAATGATAAGAGTCTGAAGCAAAATAATTAGCATCTAAACTAATAAGTTGGAATGTATAGAAGTATACATATATGTATAAACATATATACATGTGCACATATACATATTTATAGTCATGGACATGTGTGCATATAAATACCTGTCTGCACATAGGGAGAGAGACAGAGACAAAGAGAGAGACATATATACATATATGTGTGTATTATTTGTTTTTCCTTCATGACATCTGGGAGGTGATGACACATAAGTGAATTGGAGCCATCTGAGTCCAGTGCCAAGATATATATCAGGATGATTGAAGATGATCCTGGATGCAGTGGGAGATCTTGGTGTTTTTATGCTAAGATCTTCACCAGGTCTTAGTCTGATTGAAGTTGCTCTCATTCAATGTTTAAAGCTAGGGAGTAATTGACTTCCACCTAGTCCAAAAAAAAAATCTAAAAGAAAAAAATATATATAACATATATATATATATATGTATATTTCTGATGCAGAATAAATTTATCTGAAATGATTAATATAAAACCCCATCTCTATCTATGTGAGAAATAAATGTATGAATGGATCTGGGAGAGAAAGATTTTTCCGGGGTTTCTGGTCAAAGTAGAAACGGTTGCTTTTTACATTCGACTTGAATCAATTAAGACTCAAACAATGACCAAATGGGGCTTGACCTAGGACTAACTGGTGGCCAGTTACATATGTGTGTGTGCATGTGCATATGAAACCATTGTCTATGGCAAGATAGCCTGAAATGCTAGAATTTCAGACATAGAAGAAGAATTAATATGGAGCAAAGAGTGTAAAACATAGAATGTAAGATACAGAAAGGATCTTAGAAAATCAAATATAAATTGTCAGAGTTAGGATGGACCTTAGAAGACAAAATAGAGATTAAAGCTGAAAAGAATTTTAAACCATAGAATACTAGATCTAGAATTCAATTCGATTTATGTATATTGAGCACCAACTGTGTATAGAGCACTTTGTTAATACTGAAGAATATACAACTTTTAGCTTTTTAGCAACATTGAGTTTATTATTTATTAAATGAATATGGAATATGAGCCTTTTATGTGTTAAATTATCTCAAAACAAAGGACTTTATTTCCTACTTATACTCTACTGGCTTCCTTCCTTCCTCTTTCCACAAAATTCCAACAATGTGAGTCTGTACTTTGGCTTTAACCAATGTCTGCAATACCCTCCCTTCTCACCTCTGCCTCCTTTCTTCCCTCAAAACTCAGCTCACATTCCACCTTCTGCAGGAAATCTTTCCCAGGTTTTTGTTTTTTTTTGTTGTTGTTTTTTTTTTCCCTCTCACCCCCCATGTTTTCCTTCTGAGATTACCTTCTATTTATTCAGTTTAAAATGAAGGGTTTAAACTAGTTGATTTCCAAAGTTTCTTCTTGTTTTTGATTTAGATTCTTAGGATCTAATCCAACTTTTCATTTTACAAAGGCAGAAATAGGTCTGAAAATAGGGGAACTGATTTGTTTAAAGTGATATAGAATGTTAGTAAAAGAGCCAACACTGGCACCAATTGTTTCCTGTGTCCCATTTTGATGCTCAACCTGCTGAATTTCATTGTTTCTTGATTTGCCAATATTAATTAAATTACTTAAATTAGCTAGGTGGAATACTAGATATAGTGTTAGATTTGGAGTCAGAAAGACGAGTTCAATTCGCTTCAGATGCTTACTAGCTATGTGATCCTTTATAAATCATTTAATCTCTGTCTGCCTCAGTTTCCTCAACTGCAAAATGGGATTATAATAATGACTTATCTTGCAAGTATTAAGTGAGATATTTGTAAAATAGCCAGCATAATTTCTGGTACTTAATAGTGCTTAATACATGCATTTCTTTATCCTTATTATTGGGAAAATCTCTGAATTATAGAGTCAGAGATTTAGAGTTGAAGAGACCTCTGAAGTGCCTGAGTCTAGTGACATTATTTCTGAGACTTTACTGAGGTCTAGAGAGAGTTGCCCAAAATCATATTTATTAGGAACAAATGGAAACTGAACCTTGGTCTTCTGACTCCCTTGGTCTTTGCACTGTACCTCACTGCTTCTAAACACTTCACTTCTCTTTCTACTTGACAGTTTTTGCTTACTGTTTTGGCATTTTTCGAGTGAAAGATAATTTATTTTTGCTTGTAGTATCTTAATCTGATTATTTAGACAATGATTCCCAGATTCTTTGTTGTGGCAATCCATCATGGATTAATTTTTGAACAGTCTTCCCACCATCCTTCCTCAAAGTGCTCTATAGTATACTACATACAAATACACATAAGTATTTTTATTATACATTGTTGACAGATATGCACATAAAATACCTCAAGCATGTGTCTTTATGTGCATAATCAAGTGATTACATACTTATGCATCTGTGTTTATATATAAGGGAATATATAAATGTAAATATGTAATATCAAAGTGAATTAAGATTGAATTTGGAATATTTCGAAAACATCCCTGAAGATAGAGACACCCTGAGGCACTATAGAACTAATTTAGACTCACCAATGAAGATGATTTTACTATCTTAATGAAGCAAACAGCATGTCACTAATTTCTTATTGGTATTTTACTTAATTTTCTGAGTTTTATTATGTTTCTCAAGTTCATTTGGTGGGGTGTAGGGGAATAAAGATGAGAAGAACTAGACCTCAGGACACCCTATAATCAGTGTTAGCCCCTTGATCTTCCACTAATCAAAAACTTTTTGAAATCTGAGTCTTTGATCACTTGTTGCATGGGGCAGTCCTCCCTGGTGGAATACCAGCTTAGTAGAGAGTGCATGAAGCCCATAGTAGACTGGGGTTGGTGAAGGAAAGGGAAGGAGTTTATATATAGTTCTGACATCCAAGAACTCTGCAAAACTCCATGTCTCATGATCATCACTATCATTAGCCTGACAACCATAGGAAGAAATTATGCAAAGCCTAGGGGAAATATGAGCCCTGTTCTATCAGTTGCCTGAGGCAAAACACCAGTTGGCTTGTACTCCTTGGGTGTGTGTGTGTGTGTGAATGTCAAAGCAAGTACATGTTTATTGCTGGAAAATCTTTTTTCTCAGAATCCAAGATCCCCTTGAGATATTATTCTCCTTGTATAGGATAATGCATAATACAGTAGAAAGTACTCTGGTTCAGAAATGTTGGTTTCAAGTCTTGATATTGCTGCTTAATAGCAAGATGTTGTAGATGTAAAATAAATTAGGACTTGGCAGCCAACTAGAGAAGGGGGTGAAGGAAAAGATTGAAGAAGTAAGGTCTCTTTCTCTGAACTCTTTCTTGGTAAGGAAAAAGTATAGAAAGTGTTCTTGGGCAAAGGACCCTCACTTTTTATTGCTGTGTAGTGGTTTTTCAATCATTTCTGACTCTTCATGACAGCACTTGAGATTTTCATGGCAAAAATCAT
This sequence comes from Sminthopsis crassicaudata, assembly GCF_048593235.1. Taxonomy (NCBI): domain Eukaryota; kingdom Metazoa; phylum Chordata; class Mammalia; order Dasyuromorphia; family Dasyuridae; genus Sminthopsis; species Sminthopsis crassicaudata. Next base: position 219,878,351 of record NC_133618.1, read on the forward strand.
ACTGAAATGTTTGCCATTTCTTCTCCAGCTCATTTTACAGATGAGGAAACTGAGGCAAATAGATTAAGTGACTTACCCAGAATCACACAACTAGTAAATGTCCGAGGCCAGAGGAAGACAAGAATTTCTGACTGGAGGCTATTCTCTATCTACTGCACCTTTTAGTCTTTTTTTTTTTTTTTTTTTTTTTTTTTTTTTATTCCAGAAGTTTATATTTGAGCTTTAAGCATTTTGTAAAATAAAATTTAATGAAAGCATATGAGTATCATTATAATGCACATATGAAATTAAATTTTCTATTAGACCCTATATTAACATGAATTTCTTTTTGCAGTCAACAAAATAGTGGCCTGGTGCTGATTTTATTAGAAAAGTTAGTTACAGCATTTGCATTATCATATTGAATCTATTTAGTTGTAATTGAAATTCAAAATTCACATTAAAGTAAAGACTGCATCACAACTCAATATCATTACATTTTCTTGGCGTCTGAATTGGAATTTTAATGGGTCTTCATTTTGGACTTCTTCCTTCTTATGGCATCAGTCTGGCTTAATTATTTATTTGAGCATAGGACATAAAGCTGACTGTAACATAACATACTATATTTGTCAAACCCATAAAATCTAAAGGGAAAAACGATAGCATTAGCCCCATGGAATAGAACTCTGATTCTCAAATAACATGGCCGGAACCTTCATGAAATAATTTAAAGTGTTTAGCCCTTCACTGATTATAGGCAAATATTACAGCAGCTAGCCATAAAGGGAAAGAATTATTCATAGTACAAAATATAGTATAAAAATATTATTTCACATTACATACCTAGGATTACCAATGGCGTCAAACAATTGTTTTGATGTTAAGCCACTTAAACAAATATATTGCTAAGGTAAACAATATAAACAAACACAACCCTGTATGGTTAAATACAATTTTCATAGTATAAAACCAAAGTTTGGAGATGTTTGTACAGATTGCTTTTTTGCACAATGCTTAAATTACCAAATTATTTACAATATTAAAAAAGAAATATATTTCTAATGCAGAGTAAAATTATCTGAAATGATTAATATAAAATCTCAATTTCTGTCTACGTGAAATACTTCTGAACCAAGTGACATTAGCCATGAGGATCCTTTGCTAGAAGAATTACAGTAATTTCTGTGGCTTTAGGATGCTTTTTGTTAGGGTTCACAAACCTGGACTGGTTGCACCTTTTAGTCTTAAAGAAATTGATGCACTCATGTTTAACTTATATTGTCAGGACTTTACTTACCTTCCCAATTTTTTTCTTATTTTCCCTGTTTCAGAAACATCCAGGTTACACAGTGGGGAGGCTTGTGTTCCTATAATCAGGAAAATCAAAGTACAAATGCTACACAAGTCACTTAACTACTTTTTACTTCAGTTTCCTCATCTGTAAAATGAAAATAATAAGATCTCCTAAAAATAAATAAATAAATAAACAAATAAACAAATAAATAAATAAATAAAATTTAAGAGATAGGCTTTTTGCAAGTGGCCCAGCAGTTCCTGGATTCCTCAGTTGATTCTAAATATGTTTTTGCAAGAATCCTTGCAGCTATTATAATGTTTCTTGAAGAAATAAGCCCTACCTCTAATTGGATTTGACAATACTACAGCTCCAAAAAGATAAATTTTAATTAAATTATTTCATCAAATGTCTCAAGTTTGGATTTTTTTGAAGTGTAATATACACTTTGGTTCTATTCTTTTAGGACCAGAGTTGCTACCTGGTCTCAAAATACCATTCAAGGTATTCTCAGGGATTCTGTGGAATATCTTTACTACCATTGGTTTGAGCTCTCCCCATTAACTAAGTTTTCCATATTTGTTAGGAGTTTGTGACTAGTGTCTCACTTAACTACTTAACCACTTAACATTGGGTAACTTTTACAAGAGATATTTACTTCAAAAATTTAGCAAGAACAAAGTATAATTTCTCTTCCAAAAATCTCAGGGACATATTCTTCCCAATATCATCATATACTTGGAGAAAATAGGCTTAAATTTTTGTATCAAAACCACCCAAATTCACCTTTAGAAGTCTCATCACTGTCAAATAAATGAAGTCTTGTCTTAACTTCAGGTGGACTAAGGTCCTTTAGGTAAGTCCTCATCCTTTAAGGCTTTGATTCCTGGTTAGAATCCTAAATTCTGTAATGATGCAATATCAAGGAGTCCTCTAGACCATGAGCTTTTCACTCTCTGATCACTGAGCTCTCCCAAGAGCACTGAGGTCTATAGAAAAAGGTTGAAACTTATGGGCTTTTTAAGAAAGACTCCACAATCAAAGAGTCTCCTTTTCATGGTGCAGTTCACCAATGGATACCAAATACAGAATATCTACACATGCTCCAGTTTCTCCAAAGCACTTCCTTAATCATTGTGATTCTTTTGCAAGGAGGCTTCCTACATTCTCTATTCAGAGAGAGGCAGAATTGGCATTCTTTATATATGTCAGATCCCCATTAAATGAGTATCAACATTAGATGAAACATTGAGTGAATAAGTTATTTCAACCATTATAAATACTCAAATTAACTATAAAGAACATATAAAGAAGGATATTATCGGCATCCAAAGGAAAAAAAACTGATAAATAGAAGTATATATAGAATAATTTCACATATATAAATATGTCTATGTGTGTGTTTGTGTGACTAATGGTAACCATCTCTAGTGTGGGAGCAAAGGAAAGAAAAAAGGGGGAAAAAGAGGGAAAAAATGGAAATTTACATGATAATTTTATTATATATTTTAAAAGGAATAGCAAATTGTACATAATAGATTTACAGTTCCATGCACAATCATCAATTTTATTTAATGTTATAGAAATGTTTGTTTTATCCCATAAATCAAAAAAGGAAATAAATATCAATAACCAAGGAGAGCACAACAAGCCTATTTATATCTTAGTCAAATCACATTCATGCGTCTTCTGTGTACTAAGTATTTCTTTTGTGTGGAGGAACTATTCTATACTCAATCTACATTATACATATAATACCTTTATTACTCTCATTTTATGAAGTCCAAATTTGAGCCAAATCTAAAACTTAAATGATTCTTCTTGTTACTTTAAATTGAGGGCATAAAGAGTTAGAGAATCTAAGAAAAAGAACATGACTCCACTCTTTAGAGATTAAATTCTACCAGCACTGAACCTGAGTCTACACAAATGGGTCCAGAGTTAGGGGGCCCTTTGGAGGGAGAGAAAAAGTGCTATAGTCCCCCTAGGCCCAGCAGCAGCTGGATCTCTGCAGTTACATACACAAAATACTTTAAGGTTATGTAAATGTCAGTTATTATTATGCTCAGAAAAGGATAGAAGGCTGCCTGTCTGGTATGAAGTCCTTAGCATTAATATGAACTTTCACCTTCTGAATTATGTCCAAACCTCCTACCCTGGAAACCAAAGCAGATTTATTAGAAAAAGGGTTGAATATAGAACCCAGAGACCTGGATTCTACTATTAACTCCTTAATTTGCAAGCCATTTAACCTAATCTTCATCTTTTCAAGCATTCGTTTTTTATCCATAAAAAAAGGATAATAAATTTTGTCTTAAAATACCTCCAAAATTATTGTGAAATACAAATTAAATAGTGCACAGTAGGTAAAATACATTGTAATAGTTAAGTATCATCTAGTTATCAACTAATTTGTTTAATTTGTTTTATTGTTGTTTTATCATCCTATTTTAAGATCTTTTTATTTATTATTTTAAGATCCCATCCAATATGGATAATTTTGTCATCTTGTTCTAAGGTCTCTTCTATCTCTTCAGTCAGGGCCTAGGTTCTAAAATTTCTTTTGCATTCTGGTCCCTTTCACCTCTAACATTCTCTGTATAGGTTCTAAGGTCCACTCCATCTTCAACATTCTGTGAGTCTATGGCTCATTTCTTCATAAGGATAGAACTATAGTCAGTTTAGATATCCACTAACAAGGTGCACTGTATGTTATCAGTAGCCTCAGAATTGCCTCCTACATGCTGCTCATTACTCACCTTGAACCAAATGTTTTCTCTACCATTCATCTGAACTGAACCTTCTTCTTAGTACACAAACCCCTATGTGGAAGAAAGTGGAAGAGAATAACATAAGATTGTGTGCTAAAAACTGTTTGACTGGATTTTAGATAATAGCTTGTATTATTTTAAATAATTCATGTAATTTCTTTCTTTTCTATATTAGCTTGGAGTAGAATTCAAAAGCTTCCATTAGCTTACTATTTTCTACCTCAAAAAGTCCAAGGTCTTCTTCGTATCTTTTGACATCCTTCATATATCAGCCTCCATTCTACATATTCAACTTGATATCTCACAATCTCACAACACAAATCAAATCCTTCACTTTAATTATATTTGTATCTTCACTGACTAACAAAATACACAATTATCATTGTTGTTATGGATGTTCCACTGGAATGTATGCATGTATGTATAATGTGTGCCACAAGATTTAGCATCTAATTACAAATAATCTTCTTTGAGTTTGCTTCATGGTATTTTTTGTATTTTCTAGACTGGAAATTCTTAGAGGGCAGAATTCAAGTGTCTGTTATATAATAGAACCCTGGATTTTCAGTTTGAAGGTCACAGAGACTAATTCAACTTATACTTGAACAAGAATGCTTCTTCAATATATGCTACATGTAGTCATCTAGCATCTGTTTAAAAACATCCAGAGAACTTACTACTTCCTAAGATAATCTGTTCCACCTTTCAATGGTTTTATTTTCAGAATATTTTTTTCTACACAGAACCTAAACCTGCTTCTCTGCAGCTTCTCCCCTCTATCATTATTCTGTTGTTTGGGCTGAGCATAACAAACTCAATGATACATGACAACCCTTGAAATAGTTGAAGACAAATAACATGTCCTTTCTCAGTCATTTCATTAGGGAATATAAGATATGGAGAGTTATGGTCTGGGCCAAAAGATGCAACTGGGAAAAATCACAGCAGAGAAGATCCAGTCAGGACAATAAGAAAAATGTAAATGGAGGGAGAGTCTTATTAATTTGAGGAGATCAGAAATCTTATCTTTTTTCTTCAATGGACAATTGTCTGAATGGAAAGTTCAGATGCTATTGATAAACAGACACAAAAACAGACACAGTGTCGGGTTAGGGATCCAGCTACTGAGGTCAAGGGGGATAAAAGAGAGGGAAAGAATTCTTAAAGTTAACCAAGTTGAGAGACAGATCCAAGAAGGGACCTTAGTACAGTGTGAACAGAAGCAAAAAGTTCCATAAATCAACTAATCACCATTTATTCAGCATATTAAATTCTGGGCACTGTATAAGATATGGTACTGCCAGAATAAAGTGAGATTTACTATATGAAATTTTCACAATCACTTTCTAACATCTTTGAATGTCTCTTGTTCCCGTTTCCCTCTACTCAAAAGGAATCAACCTTCTGGGCTTTGAACCCCGCTTATTCATCCATATCAATCAATAAGTGTTTATTAAATGCCTGCTAAAGGACAGGTACTATGCTAAGCATTGGTAATACAAAGAAAAGCTTGCATTTTAATGGGAGATCCAACAGTAAAACAATTGCCTCCATAGAATGGTCAGTACTTAATACAGACATAAAATTTAGATTTGGGGGAGATATTAGAGATCACTGAATCAAATACCCTCATTTTGTAAATAAAGAAACTGAGGCTGAGAGAAGTGATAATCACACTGGTATTTGGCAAAACTAAGACTTTTCAATTGCCAGAACTGTTTTTTGCCATGGTAGGTGGTGAATAATTGCTTGGTGTGGTTTGGTTCACAGGGGCTCAGTTAGAACTTGGTGACTCACATTGATCTTGACAATATTTATGACCTGATGAAATAATAAATTGCAAAGGCTGCAGCTGTCTGCTAAAAAAAATGAGGCAAAATAATTAAGCGACAAATTTATACTGCTTAAGGACCTCAAGCTGTGATCAATTCTTCTAAATTTCCCTACTCCTAAAGATTGTGATGATGGCTTTTTATAATGGTTGATAATAACTTGTAAGGAAGGATTTCACTGGTTGATGAGACTTTCCATCCCTTTAATATCTAAAATGACAAATGAACCAGTCTGTCCTCTTTAATAATAATCATTTGTCACTGGGCTTGTCATCAAGAAACAGACTGGCATGACTCCATTGCTTCATTGATGGTGAATTCTAAGACGCAGAATCATTTAGAGTTAGAAGGAATTTTAAAATAGATTACTAGAACTGTTAGATCTCTGAAGGTTATTCAGTATCTCATTTACAGATGAGAAAAATGAGATCCAGAGACATTAGTTATCTGCCCAAAGTCAGACATTGTGAAAGAACCAGAAGTTGAATTAGAAAGTTGTTTATGAGAAAAGGATGGAGATATTGTAGTTTATCGAAAAGGTAAAATCAGCTGACTACATCCAGCTCCAGGCCAAAAGTTAGAGAATACTTGTGTTTTATCTTTTTTTATTGAAGTTTTTTTTTTAATTTTTAAAACATATGCAAGGATAATTTTTTAACATTGACCCTTGAAAGACCTTGTGTTTCATTTTCTCCCCATTCTCCTACCCCTTTACCTAGATAGCATGTAATCCAATATATGTTAAACATGGTAAAATATATGTTAAATCCAATATATGCATATATATTTATAAAATCATATTGTTGCACATGAAAAGTCAGATCAAATAGTATAAAAATGAAAAAATAAAATAAAATTCAAGCAAACCATAATAAAAAGAATGAAAATGCTATGTTGTGATCCACAGTTCCCACAGTCCTCTCTCTGGGTGCAGAGGCTCTTTTTATCACACAATCATTGGAACTGACCTTAATCATCTCAACGTTGGAAAAATCCATGTCCATCAGAATTGATTATTGTATAATCTTGCTGTTGTCATGTACAGTGACTGGAGAATGTTTGAGAGAAAGTCAACAAGAATTTATTAAGTGGCCTACTGTGGGCTAAGTTCTTATGGGTTTTTTTCTATTTTTCATTTCTATAGATCTTCAAGGTTTGCAAAGTGGCTTCTTACAACTACCCAGTGTGTAGGGTAGACAGATGTTATTCTCACTGGAAGGAAACTTAGAAGTATCAGCTGGACCAGAGCCATCCTTTAATCTGTGGGTGGCCAGTGCTGGGAAAAAACAATACAATCAGCATACAAACAGAAGTTTAATTAATTTCAGAGAAATTAAGAAAATGACATTTGTGAATGGCAACACCACTACCCCACTATTCCCCAGAGGAGGATTTTTGAAGGTAGGGTCACTTAAGTACATAAAAGGGGTTAGACCACAAAATAATTATTTTTAAGGCTTGAGATAACTCTCATGGTTGGCATTCCGTAGGACAATACAGGCATTTTGGGGTCCTGTAGGAATGGTCAATGGCTCAAGGTTTGAGGGTCATGTTTACTCTCCAGAGTACAGAACCAGAATTCTGTGGTAGGAATGAGAGTGCAGTACCTTGCAAGGAACAGGGATTGTGAAAATGTGATGGATAGCTCTGGGAAACAGAGAAAGCTAAATCCCTCAGCGAACACCTAGTGCTGATCCAAACAATACACTTTGTCAAAAGGTAAAGTCATCCAGAGCACAAAGAAATTTTGCCAACTTCAGGGAATAGCCTTTTTATTGGACTTTAGCTCTGAGAAATAGGGTATTTCTAAAATATTTTGACAGAAGTTATTTAAGCCATACTCCTTATTTAAAAGAAAAGAAAACTAATGTCCAGAGAAGGAAATGACAATCAAATTCATGACTAAGTAAGAACAGAGGTCATTTCCTGTCTGTTTAATATGTTTACTACTACTACCAACCTGGCAGACTGGAAGGCTGGTAGATGAGTAAGTCTGCAAGTTACATTTCTGTAAAAAAAAAAAAATTAAATCTCCTAACAGTAACTAACACAGAGTCAGTCATTTCTCAGTTTCCTTCAAGAGTGGCTGCTATATCTTGAGATTAACCGAGAAATTACACATCCAGTGGTTTCTATGGCAACACAGATAGAAGAGTACCTCATAGGGCTAGTTGTCCAACAGCAAATGGATTTTTTTTCACTTGAGGCAATTGTTGGGTCCTTATCAGTGTTTCCAAAACTTAGGGAAAACATTTCTACTTGTTTCTTTTGTATTTTTTCCCACATTATTTGTTCTTCATTTTCCCTATTATTTCCTTAAAGATCCTAAAATAAGGTCTCCAAAAATCACCCTGAGTCATATGCTCAAGCAATAAATCCATTTGTTTAGGCTGAGTAGTTGCTTCAGCTTTAATTTTTGCATCATTTAAATAATGACTTTAACCTCATTTCGAGGGGAAACTAGGCTGGAGATTTCTTATTTCCATCTTAAGCATCAGCAAGTTTAATTGGGAATAATTTCATTGCTTTCAGAGTATGCCATATGTAGTATGCATACTGTGTGTCTATGTGTATGTATAATATGTGACATGTAGTATTACTATGTTTATGGTATGTCTGCATTAAATACATGGTAAATGTGTGGTATTTGAATGGTGTGAGGTTTATGTGTGCAGCGTAATATATTTATCTAATATGGTATGTGAAATACCATTAGGTAAGTGTTATGTCTGTGCAGTATGTAGCACATGTTGTATGTAGGATGTATGTAGTATGTTTGTCACATGTAGTGTGTGTATAGTGCATACAACACAGTGTATGTCTAGACGTTGTATGTATTAGAGGAAATATAATTATCCAGGCAGGTAGAGTTGAGGTATGACATCCTTTGGTTATATGAAAGAATGACTCAATTAAGAAAGAAAATTCTCAGTTCACAAGAGATAATAGAAGGGTAATCTGAGCTGAGACATTGCAGAGGAATGGGGAAGGGGCATTAGAGAACTGGATTCAAATCCTGACTTTTCTATTAACTCTTTATGTGCCATAGCCAAATCGCCTCTTAATTAAGAACCTGTTTCTCATTCATAGGGTTGGAATACAAGAATTCAAGAACTCAGCTCAGCTGATTTGCTCAGCCTATTTGTCAATATTCCCTAGCCCTAGTATATGAATTCTGAATGGCTTTTCTGTAAACAATTCAAACAAAACAAAAACCCCTTTTACTTGTTTGTTTATGTCTACTTTTCAAAGTATGTTCAGATCATAGAATTCATAGAATCACAGGATCCCACATAGTAGGAGGGACTTAAGAGATCACTTTATCCAATGTGCATGTTTTACAATTGAGAAATCCAAGACCCAGAGAGATAAAATAAATTTCTCAAGGTTATACAAGTAATTAATGACAGATTCAGAATCAGAATTCAGGTTTTCTAACTCTCAACTATTCTATCCAGCTTTCCTCAAAACTATGTTGCAGTGAAGAAAAAAATATATATATATGTATATATACATATATTAGATTTTAGCAGAGGAGGTTTTAATTGTTTTTGTTTTATACTTTGTTTTTTCATTGTTTTACACTTGTATTGCACAGAATGAGACAAATGGAGGGGGAAAAACACGAATTTATAAGAAAACAGCATGTCTAAACCTTTAAGTGAAGTGACTAAGAGATTCTTGTTACCTTGAATAAATATTAGTGCTAAGATAGAAAAAAATAGCAAAAAGAAAAGATAAAGTTTTACTCTCTCAAAAAGAGAAAATTCAAAATTTTCCCTTTAAATTTTAGCTATTTGCCCTCTGAAGTTAAAGCCTGCATTATTTCTAATTTAAATATTATCGTTCCCATAGTAACAGCCTAGCAGATTTATATTCACTCTGTTAAAGGGCTTAGAGTTATAAAAATCTCAATTTATTCTAAAACATAACTCTTTAAAATACATTTTAGTTTTTTTAATTCAATTTTTTTAATTGACAAGCACTTATTTTCTCTCCCAACTCTCCCTCCCACCCCAAGGGGGAAAAAAAGAAAGGGAAAAAAACTCATAACAAATATTCATAGTCAAACAAAATAAATTCCCTTATTGCTATGTCCAAACATAACTAATTATTTTGCTTTGTTTTTAAAGAAAAAAACATTTCAAATTCTTTCCTCAGCTAGGTGATGCAGTGACTAGAGCACTGCCTCTGGTGTCAGGAAGACTAGTTCAAATCTAGACTCAGATCTTACTAGTCATGTCAACCTGGGCAAGCCATTTAACTTCTGCTTCATTTAACTTTCTTCAGCTGTAAAATTGTAATCATACACCTATGTTTATGTAACCATACACAATAATCCAGGATTGTTTTGAGGTTCAAGTGAGAAATTTGTAAATTACTTAGTCTTATGGTTGGAACAAATTGGGCACATTTAATAAATAATGGTTCTTTGCCCCCCTCTTCCCCTTACCTATTTGATTCTATGCATAATAGATTTGATTGTCTAATATGTTTACTACTACCAACCTGGCAGACTGGAAGACTGGTAAATGAGTAAGTCTACAAGTTGCATTTAAAGTGATAGAATCTTTTACAACAGAACAGAAAATTTGAAATAAAAACATACTTTTAGGGATATATTTTTTATTTTTATTTTTTCCCAAATAAATGAGAATTAATGTTTCTTGGCTGAATGCTTATGACGAGTTTTCTTTTGCTTTCTTTTCTTTTTCCAGAAAGTTGTAGCAAGGGAGGAAGGAGCTGGAAAAGAAAGAAAATAAATACTTGTCTACTGAAAAATTCCGTTTTTCTTTCTTTTTTTTTCCTTTAAGTACCAAAAGGATTTTGTGTTTTAGTGTGAAGCAGAAAAACCTGAGTGTTCCCTTGGTCCTCTTCCCTTCTCATAACAACAAGACATTGGTTTAACACAGATAAAAAGAAGATATTGCTTCTGGATCACTTTCTTCCTTCTGGTCTATCATGTGTCAGTCACTCTCTCTTTTGCTAAATTTTACAAGAGAGGAAGGAGACTGGTCAATACTCTTTCCTTAAACCCACCATTTGTAGTATGTACTTCACTAGATGAACTTTCTCCTAGGTTCCCTGGTTGACTTTTTTTTTTTTTTGCTTAGAGCTTCCTTTCCTGAGTAAGTGATGAAGAATCATTCTTGAGAGAACCTAGAGATGCCCTTGAAGGTCTGAGAAGTTCCCTTTAAAGTGTATCTGACTGGTAGCAAGGAGAAATTCTTCATTGGAGAAAACCAAGAGGCTATATGGGAATAGTTTGGCCAATGTAGAATCAAGGGGAAATATGACCATGCCTAATCAGTCATCCCACAAATTGTTTTATCTTCTCGTTTTTGTAATTCAATATTCAAGCATGAGGCATAGATTTTATAAATCATAAGTTCTTAATATCTTCATTCTTGCCAATATATACTATAAGTCTTTTCTGTCTTTTAGCATTTCTTTTGTGTGGACAATGAATATTTGTCCCATCACTGATTTGCATTGTACATCAAGTATTTTTCTACTACTCCACACCTTTCACAAAATCCTTGACATGAAGTGAAATCTGGACATGGACTATTTGCCAATTCTGTAAATTGTTTCATAATCTGATTAAATATCAGCTTCTCAGTACAAAATAACAAAAGCACTGTACCTTGTTGTAAATGTTTTGGGTTTAGAATTCTCTGTGTATAGAAAATAAATACTTGCCCCATACCTGGTTTATATTGTACATTAAGTATTTTTTTTACTTCAGTCCCATTTGTGGGGTGGGAGTTCTAGTGTTTAGAACTCATGTTAACACTATAAGCAATTTTCTCATGCTGAGATGGGGATATAAAGAGCCAAGACATTTGATAAAAAAAAGAAGTCTAATCCTTCTTCTAGATCATGGATTCTTAACCTGGATACTGTGAAGTTTTTTTTATATATTTATTGTGATATATTCTGTATAATTAGCTTCTTTTGTAATTAGATGTACTTTATTTTATGCACATTAAAGCATCATTCTAAGAAGAGGCTTATGGATTTCATTAGACTACCCAAGATATGGGAAGGAAGAAGAAAAAGACTTTCATTAGGGACCTGTCTTGATGGGCGAGGTATTGGGGACGCAAAGAAAACCCATACCTACTCTCAAAAAGCTTATTTTCTGTTAGAGAGAAACAACATCCATTCAGATTCATTTCCCCTGAAAAAAAAGGGAATGTGCCCAAGCTCACATAGTAGCTAAGGCAAAATTCTCTAATACTTGAAGTGAGAGAAGTTATTGTTTCTTATATTAATTACCAATTTACTATTGGAGAGATCCAAAATTTTTCCCTTCTATTTTCTCATTTTCTACTAAGTCAGATCAAGTCCTGAAGAAGAGAAGTGACAAATGGATTGTATATAATATTTTCTTTAAATCTGTTCAGATCCCACCCTATTGCTAAAGGCCATTATGTTCTACCCAGACTTGTCTAGATTGTCCTGAGTTGGGGTTGCTCTGGGAATAAGAGTGTCATAATCAAAGTTATGTTCCTCAGTCCTTCATTAGAATAGATCCACCTCAATTCTGGCCAATTCTTAAAGGCTTATGATGGAGAGGGTCAACTGCATCCAGAAAGAGAACTATAGGGGCAGAATGTGAATCACAACATAGTATTTTCACTTTTTATTGTTGTTTGCTTGCTTTTTTCTTTCTCATTTTCTTTTTTTTCTTTTTTGACCTGATTTTTCTTGTGCATCATGATAAATATGAAAATATGTTTAGAAACATTGCATATGTTTAACCCATATTGGATTACTTATTATCCAGAAGAAGCTGAGGGGAAGGAAGAAGAAAAATTTAGAACACAAGATTTTGCAAGGTTGAATCTTGAAAACTATCTTTAAATGTATTTTGAAAATAAAAAGCTATTATTAAAAATTTTTAAAAGAACAGGTCCACCTCTTATTATAATATCCCTTCTTCTCATTAATTGTTAACTAGGCAAAGTGGATAATCTTTTGTAGGGAACATCCATTCTTCTAAGGGCATATAAGCATCAAGAGGTCTTTGGTTTTCAAGAGACAGTTAAATGAACATTCTTTTGTTAATTATTCTCTGGCCATAACTAATAAAATAAATAATTATCCAGAAATCATGTCTCTTAAACTTTTTATATGTCACAAAGACTAAGAGGAGTCCCACTTTTAAATACAGAAGTCATTTCAAGGCCTAATCCACATTTTTGTACTTCAAGTAAGATATAATTGTTACAAATACAATTACAAAGAAAAGAACTTAATAACAAGGAGGACATTTTTACATTCCTGTAAAGTTTTCAATGATTCATTCTCCAGGCTACTGCCTATACAGCAGAAATCACTGGTTTAAAAGTCAGACACAATCTCAGCCTTTTTCATCTTCTGGTAAACTACTTTCTTTTATCCAAGAACCTAAATAATCCATCTGAATTTCCAGATTGCCTCCATACCTCTTGATATGTGCCAGACTGGTAAGTCCCCTTCCTGTTCTATTGGGGATACTGAGAAGTTAATTGGGAGAACCATAGAGAGTGGGTAACCTCAAAAGTTTTATATCTACATGAATAGAACGTACCTCAGTATTCCTGAAAAGTGGTAATTTGGCTTCATTTTGATTACTATTATTCTAAGAGAATTCAGCCTTTTAGATTGGAAAGAACTCAGCTCAAGTATTCTACATCAGTCCTTTTTTGATTCCTCAGCTTTTACCTTTAATTCCCTTTGAATATGCAAAAGTTTATTATACAAGGATGCTACAACCATTTTGTATTTATATATATATATATATATATATATATATATATATATATATATATATATATATATGTTTATATATTTACATATAAAAAGATTTTTACAACTTTTCATGAGCACAGAGACACCCTTTTCAGGAATCAGTTTGGTTGTCTGTTCCTTTGCTCAAGTAAATAAAAAAAATACATCTCATTCCAAAAACAATTAGGAAATTAGATATGGGCTACTTTTAGTGTTTGAAAGGCCAAGTTGAGATTTTTATCAGAAAGGCAATAAGGAGCAACCCAAGGTGTTTTTAATAAGATAATTTCCTGTTGGCAATTCTTCCTATTCAGAACTATTCAACTTCCTATTCAGAGACAGTTCCAGCCCTAATGTATGGTCACTAACCAGTTATAAATCTTAGATTCTTGTTGGTTGGCATATAAAATGGGTTCCTGGGAACAAATAGAGACTATGAACTTGCTCCAGAACTCACAGTTCAATACCTGTGAGTTCTGGAGCAAGTTCATAGTCTCTATTAGTTTTTTTTGTTTGTTTGTTTTGTTTTGTTTTAATGTAGATTGTTACTCAAAGCCTCAAAACATCAGCCATAAAAGGAATTGAAAATTGAGTAAATGTCCATCAATCAGCTATGGCATATGAATGTAACATAATATTATTGTTCTATAAGAAATGATAAGCAGGTTAATTTCACAAAAGTCTGGAAAAACTTATCTGAATTGATGCTAAGTGAAGTGAGCAGAACCAAGAGTGCATTATACACAGAAGCAACAAGATTATGTGATTATCAACTATTATAGACAGCTTTTCTTAGCAATGTGATCTAAGACAACTCCAGGTCTACTTAATTGGGATGGAAAATGCCATCCATATCCACAGGAAGGAATATAGAGATTGAATTCACATCAAAACATACTATTTTTTGTTTGCTTTTTCTTTCTCGTGGCTTTTTTTAACCCCTTTTTTCCCCTGATTTTTCTTTCACAATATGACTAATATGGAAATATGTTTTAAATGATTGTACCTGTATAACCTCTACAAGATTAGTTGCTGTCTTAGAAGGGAAGAAAGAACAAAAAATTTTGGAGCTCAAAATTTTACAAAGATAGATGTTTAAAACTATCTTTACATGAAATTGAAAAAATACAATTGAGAAAAAAAGAATCTCAGCCATAGTGAGGAATGCTGACCCCTGAAAGAGGATCACTTTTACATTTCATTTGTCTTTTAGGAATATCAATTTTACTTCTATGTGGAGAATGGTTTGGAGAGGAGAGAAATGAGGAACAAAGCTATGTTAATGGGATGAATGAGACTAATGTAAGAGTTCTTATAAAAGAAAATTGATCCTGCTCCATGAATCCGGTTTCCTCTTTTGACCTATGATGCTTGAGATATCTTCCCATGAAGTTATTGGCTGTTCCTTATATTTCACAGGAAAATGCAAAGAAGGGTAGTCTTTATTTTTTAGATGTATGACATCTGGAACTTTCTCCTTATTGATGGAGATGAAGCCCCTGTTGTACCTGAAAGTCAGAGTAGAGTTGGCAAGATGCAAGACTTTTAGTTGTCCATCACCACCCCTTTGGGGAATTTTCAAATTTCAAATATTCAAAGGGACAAATTGTTTCAGGTACTCCAGGCTTCCAATTTTAAGAAAGAAGATAGAAGAGGTTAACTCCACTTGAAGGGGCTGAAGGAAAACACTATAGAAAGAATTGAGAAGAGAATGTAGTCTCTATCACTGTCCAATTCACAGTTTGCTACTTTAGAGTCTTCAGGGAATATCCTTCTTGAGTGAGATCTGCAACATTCTTTCTTGGATGAGCTAAATTAACATATTACCAATAGGAAAGCTTCTTTATTATGTATTGTCTAATACATATTCTCCTATGTTTTGACTTCCATTTTGCTACGATTTGGATAAATGGGCTTCTTTGTATTTATATATATATATGTGTGTGTTTATATATATATATATATATATATATATATATATATATATATATATATTAATTGTAGAAGTGGTATTAGATAGGAAAGTAATCAAGTCTTGGATACAGAAGTTGGGCCTCTCAAAGACTAGATGTAACATAATCATTTTCTTTACATAAACAATATTTAAGGAAGCAAATAGATAAACTTCTAGTTTATTACCCTCTCTCTCTTACAAGTGCAGAGTGATAACTTCTAGCTTCAACTTTGTTTCCCCTCCTGGCAATAGTGAGCCTTACTTGTAGCATAAGAGTATAAAAGACAAGAGATACCTGTTCTGCAAGACACAGGTAAAGAAAGGTCCTCACCTTATGTGAATCCTCACTACAAAGTTGGGGACCCTCTCTCACTTCTTCATTCACTCTCTTGCTACAGATGTTAAAATGAAAAATAATTTTTAAAAACATGCTTATGATAAAGCATTTGATGCAGGGGCATATTAAAAATTACTGTGACTCTTCTCAGTGGAAATTTTCAAACTTAGTCATGGACATTTTTAATAAATTAAATACAATATTAAAATTCAAGTTGCCAAATTGCAATTACTTTTGACATCACAGAACTAATACCTTGTACATCTATTGAAATCACTCATCATACTTTAAATTCATTCATTAAAGTCCATATTGTCCTTTACAAATAAGTGAACAAACACTACAAAATAATTTCCCCAAACAGGGGAAATTTGTCTTTGTCATCACAAACATGGACTCTTGGGAAATTTTCTTATTTTATTAAAAGAAAAGAAGACAAAACAATTTTCTCTTTTCTTCTCTCTCCCTTCCCACTCCCATAAATATTATTCAATATTTTTTCCACTAAGAGTTATGGCTTTATTGGGTAGACACAATTCCATCATGCTCAAGCAGGAGGATAATATAAAGGAAATGAAATATTTAAAATGATTTTGTTGATTATTGAATTCTTAAATTCCTGGGTTGCTACTGGGAATTAGCAGCTACTGAATTTTAAATTCATTTTATTGTTAATTAACTGAATTTGGAGCTGGAAGTTTTCATTTTGAGCTGACAGGCATCTTGCAAGTTGCTTAGCTTATGCTCCCTGGATGTGAATTCTTCTCTTGTTCCTCTCCTCTTCCAAACATTTATTCAGATCTGTACATATCTTGATGTACAGAATAATGTATTAGATATTGAATGAGACTCAACAATAAATATTAACCTGTTATTTTTTGCTTCCATTACTTCCTTCTTCTGATTCTTTTTGGTCTCCTCCTTTATGAAAAATGTTCTCTGCCATTCTTCTCCCCTATCTATAGAATCTGTCATTGAGTGTTTCAGCTATCATTCACAGCTTTGTGTCATCCATAAATTTGAAAAACATTCCATCTGTGCTTTCATCCAAGTTATTAAAAAGATTATGAATAAAACAAGAAATTCCCTCTAGGTTGACATTGATCCACGAATCATCATTCTTTGAGTTCAAGCATATAAGCAAATCCAAATCTAGATTTGTCATCATTGAGACACATTATGTTATATGAAAATATTCTGGATTTGAAGTAAGGAGACCTGGGATAAAATCCTAGCTCAGTCAAGAAATTTGGGCTCTTTATATCTTCGATTCCTCTTCTATAAATGAAATCTAAATCTATAAATTTTTGACAGAGTAGCAAAGAAATATAGAATTTTTTCAAGGGAAGCTGTCCCAGCTCACTGCTCCTGTGAACTAGTATCAGTCACAAGTCAGATAACTCAATTTTAGATTTGAAACAAGACTGTTTCTTTTGTGTGTGTGTGTGTGTGTGTGTGTGTTTCTCACTTTTCTTATGTTATCTATGTATCATAAAATGTTGTGACCCTGGATATCTTAGAATCAGCTGGAGTCAAGATAAGCAAAAGTCTTTATTCCTGGTCTTTTGGGGTCACTGACAGGGGATTAGATCTAACAATCTCCACACCTCCTTCCTCTCTCCACCACCAAGAGAATGAATCTCTTCTTCCTACTCCATCCACTGATCTCACTTCCCCTTTGTCCACACCCACGGATCCAGCCAGCACAAAAATAGTTAAGTAGGGTCATCCTCTAAACATATTAATAGAGAATTGTCCAATTGGTGATTAGCCTCAAGTGCTAGATTACCTTGCATCTAGGTTAAATACATCTGCTCTGTTCTAGCCCTTTAAATCTTATTTGCTATGTTTGAATTTCAGAGATTCTGCTTGGCTCTGGCTCTCTAAATAAGAATGCTTGGAAGTCATTATTTTTATTGAGAAATAGTATTTCATAGTGGATCTGGGGGAGATTTACAGTCCAGATGATCTGGGTTTAAATCTTGCTTCATTTACTATTTAGGTGACCCTTGGAAAGTTACTAAATTTCTTTAAACTTCATTTTTCTCACCTATAAGATAAGGTCACTAAGTCCTCTAAAATCCTTTCTACCTCTAAATGTATGATTTCATTCTTTTTTTAATTATTTCTCTTTTTTATTAATTTTATAATTATAAAAAAATTTTGACAGTACATATACATGAGTAATTTTTTATAACATTATCCCTTGTATTCATTTTTCCAAATTTTCCCCTCCCTTCCTCTACTCCCTCCCCTAGATGACAGGCAATCCCATACATATTACATGTGTTACAGTATAACATAGATACAATATATGTGTGTAAATCCCATTTTCTTGTTGCATGTTAAGAATTAGATTCCGAAGGTATAAGTAACCTGGGTAGAAAGACAGTAGTGCCAACAGTTTACATTCAATTCCCAGTATTTCTTCTCTAGGTGTAGTTGTTTCTGTCCATCATTGATCAACTAGAAGTGAGTTGGATCTTCTTTATGTTGAAGATATCCACTTCCATCAGAATATATCTTCATACAGTATTGTTGTTGTATAGTGATCTTCTGGTTCTGCTCATTTCACTCAGCATCAATTCATGTAAGTCTCTCCAAACCTCTCTATATTCATCCTGCTGGTCATTTCTTACAGAGCAATAATATTCCATAACATTCATATGCCATAATTTAACCAACCATTCTCCAATTGATAGACATCCATTCATTTTCCAGTTTCTAGCCACTATGAAAAGAGCTGCCACAAACATTTTGGCAGTATGATTTCATTCTAAAAATGATTTTCCTTTCATGGGATCAAGAACTTTTTTATAGGATAAACTATTCTTGAATATTGACTTTTGTCTTCTGCTTTTTTGGTATAATTGTATTCTACTCTTTTATTTCCTTTCATACATGTCCTGTGACTAGGATTTATGTTCTTTGAAATTTGGTTGTCTCTTCCCAATTCTTACAGTAACCTTTCTTTGAGTTAGAAGCTCTAGAATTTTATAAACACATTTCTGGGTGTGTTGAATTTGGTGTTTCTTTGGGTTGATCTATGGATTCTGTCAATTTTTGGTTTGTCCTCTGATTCCAACAATGATCTGTTTTCTTTTATGATTTCCTTAAGGCAATCAAGATGTTGTTTTATCATGCTTTGAGGAGGATGGAATAACTACTAAGTTCTCTTCTCATTGTTTTTCTGAATCAGTGTTTTTTTTTTATTATAAACATCTCACATGTTGTCCCACTTTTTCTCTCCTTGATTGTAAGGTCTTTTTGATTAAACTTTTCAGTTCGTTTTCCTTCTAATATGTTTTTCAAGTTCCTCACTACCTTTGACAAGGTTTTCTAAAATCTGTTCTAAGCTGTTTGCTCTCCTTTCAAGTGTTTTCCTCAAGAATTCTAATTTGAAACTATTTCTTCATTTTAGTAGGTCTTCTATCTATTCATAGATGTGACATCATAATGTGGCCTTTCAGTCAAAGGAGGAAGATCTTGTAGGCAGAATCAGCTTTTGGAATTACCTCCAAAAACAAAAATCAAATCTGAAACTTCTTGAGTTTGTAAATTCAGATGTCAGGCCTTTTAAAGCAAAGGCTCTTATGTGACATATGTATATGTCGTGGACTTTGCTGGCAGTCTCATGAAATCAATGTATTTTTCTCAGAATAATAATAATTCTTCTCAGAATAATGAAACCCAATTTCTTGCTCAGAAACCCAGAAAGCATATTTACTTTTTGTGGGGCTCTTTTTCTAGTAGGTTGTTACTAAGATTCTAAGGGCGAATAGGCAAGACACCATGGGAAAGAAGACTCATTTTAAAAAGTGTTTTCTTTTGTCAGCAATGAGAGTTTATAGATTTAGAAGTGTTTTAAATTTCTGTATTTGATTATGGACTCTACTTAACATATGCATTTTCTATACAGTGAAATAAAGGCTATCCTACAATCTATTACATATATTGTATTATAAGATTTTCTGTCAGAGAATTGGAAATCTTGTTAACCACATTTGGGGAATCGAGACATAAACTCCATCTAAGCTTTATTTTGGAAATTTAACTGAATTGACTCCAGGTAGAGGAAGAATAAAAAAAAAAAAAACCTCTTAGTGGACAGGCCCTCAGATTGTGTGAGCTCCAAATGTCCTTGGACAGAGGATACATGAGAGAGAAAACTGAAACTCAAGAGTGAAAGAATCTAATAATTCTGTATCACAAGATAGAGAATTATTTGTAGCTAGGAGACTGTCTTTGACTATGCCCTATGTAATGGTTGTTTTTGCATGAAGTTACTACATATATAGAAAATATATGTATATATGAATGTGTGTGTTGACACACATAAATATTTTGGGGAGAAAGAACTTTCTTTTCTTCTGAGAAATAAATCTGTTTCTCAATTACACTTCTTCAAAACTTATTGATTCACTCATTCAGCAAAGACTAATGGAGCACCATATTTGTGCAAGGTTTATTCTAGCTCCAGATTTTGTGTGTGAGAATCTATATATCTATACATAGATATATAGATATATATGTGTACATGTGCACATACATTTATATACATGTTTGCAAATATGTGTATATATATATATATGTATATATATATATATACATATTTCAAATATCCTGTATCTTCTTTTAAGGTGTAAAATCTTTTAACTAATATTTAGATAAATCTTCTTAATGTGAGATTTTTACATTATAACATAGGTTTCTGGATTAAAGGTTTTTAATTTCTACTAATTGAGTTCAATCGTGGGGGTTTACAAAAAAAATTACAAATTTTTGCCCATTCTAAGAGAATTCCTAAATATAACTTGTGCCTAGTTCTCCATAAATCTGCTAAGATGTCTCCAACTCTTAGATAAGCATATAAAGGAATGATGCATGTAGACTACAGAAATATTTCACCCCAAAGAAAATGCAAAGCAACATAAAGAATTCATAGAAGCCATCACAAAAAAAAGTAGCTATAGCTAGTACATATGAGACATTTTCCTCTTTCTTTGATTTTTTTGGGGAATGAGCCTTGGATGTTGCCAGATCAGAGAGTATGTATAGGGAGTAACTTTTTGCATAGATTCAAATTGTTTTCTAGGATGGCTGGACCAAGTGACAGTGAAATCAGAAGTTCAGTGACACAGGGAATCGTTTCAAAGAAACCTGGGAAGACTGGTATAAGCTGATAAAGAATAAAACGAGAACAGGAGAGAAATTGACACTGACAAAACTGAAATAATTCACAAAGTTGAAAGACTTAAGAACTCTGATAAACGCAATGATCAATCTTTTTTTTTTTTTCTTTTTCTTTTTCTTTTTTTTTTTTAAGAGGACACCACAAAAAAATGCCACTCACCTCCTGACAAAAGAATGCATTTTGGGGCATGACCATTATGGGAATTGATTTTGCTCAACAATATATTTGTTATAAGAATTTTTTCCTTTTCATTTTTATCACAGATGGGATGGGAGAGAAGGAAAATAAATTATTTGGGACTAAAAATAATTCATGCAAGACTGAAAACAGATGACATTATCCAATGAGTCCTATGTTCTACTTCCTTCCCTAAGATCTGCATAGGTCTAAACATTGTGGTACTATCATAAATGCTTGGAATCCTCATGGAACAGAAACACACTTGGAGTAGCTAGTGTACTAGCACCCTTCCCATTCAACTCAGGTAAAAGTATATACTGAGGGACAAAATCCCAGTGTTTTGCTCACATATCTTGGCTCAGGCCCTTATGCTCCAGCTTTAAGGTCACATAATAAATCCTAAGCCCAGAAACTCATGATTCTTCTCCAGAAGGCTGGAGTTAGCCTCACAGTTAGCCTCTCCACAATTAGTTTCTCTCCAGGAAAAAAGGTTATGTCAGTGACTTTCCAATATTAAGAAAGCTAATAATTTGGGGGTTCAGGAACACGTAGTCCAGGACCTGGGAATCTGGGCCATATCATCACAGCTTTTCCTGGGACCAAATGATTAGAAGGCTCCAACCTGTCACTGATGCCTCTCAAATTACTAATAGAGAGTATGTGGAATGCCTATGACACAAAGTGATGTTAACATTTGAGCGAAGTAGACATGAGTGTATGGATTCAATGGCTTTTTCCTCTAGCTCCAAGCACTTGGATCCATCTCTCTCTAATCTCTGTCTCCCTTTCTGTCTCTGTCTTTATTTCTCTGTCTCTCTGTCTCTCTCCTTGTCTCTGTCTCCTTTTTACTCTACCCCTCTGTCTCTCTCTTTCTCTATTTCTTCTCTCTTTCTTTCTCTCTTGACACATTCTTATATTGATACATAATTAGAAGGAATTGATTGATTGATCAACATGCTGACTCTTTCTTCTCTGGTTCAAGCGTCAGGTTTCTTATCTCTTCCTTCCAGTGAAGACCTT
The DNA here is from genome assembly GCF_048593235.1 of Sminthopsis crassicaudata. Classification (NCBI taxonomy): domain Eukaryota; kingdom Metazoa; phylum Chordata; class Mammalia; order Dasyuromorphia; family Dasyuridae; genus Sminthopsis; species Sminthopsis crassicaudata. The sequence continues at coordinate 219,900,694 of NC_133618.1, forward strand.
GATGGTCCTTGAAGCCTTTCTTTCTCTGTCTCTCTTTGTCTCTGTGTATGTGGCTTATCTCTCTTTGGCTCCCTCTTTTTTCTCTCTCTCTCCTTCTCTGTCTCTCTCTCTCTCTCTCACTGTCTCTCTCTGCCTCTCTCTGTCTCTGTCTGTCTCTGTTTGTCTGTCTGTCTATCTATCTGTCTCTCTCTCTGATTTCTTTCTTTAATAGGCCCAGTATAAGAAGTGACTCCAACTCACAAGAATATAAGCTATACAAGTACGGTAGTAGGATAATTTTAATAAATTAATCAAATCACCCTTCCCAATATAAAGGATAAAATTTTATACTTTTGAACTTTAATCAAGTAGAAATGTGTCTCTATTGAATAAAATCAATCAAAGGCATTTCAAAAAAGGGTGAAAGCCTTTGGCCAATTTAAATTTCTATCAAAAATGTTCAGACTGACTAGAGAAATTTGGAAATACTCTAGTGGTCTTTTATAAAATATCAATAAAAGTTGAGACTGAAGCAGATTCAAAATTGATCAATGGAAAATAGAGAAAGCTGCCTACCTTAGCTAGAAGAAAATGTTGTGAACTTTGAAGATCCAAAAAACTTTTTTCCATCAACATCTTAGCTTCATTCTAACACAGCTAAAAATCTGTAACAAGATCCAAGATAGAGTAGACACAGGTTTATCACTTTACAAAGAGCCTAACAGAAAACTATTGCATAACTAAGGAAAGTACTCAGCAAAGTAATTTCTAAGAGCTCTGACTTACTTCTTTCTCTCAGTTTGAGCTCACTTTCTTTTGAGATATATATACTTATGGGAAAGTATGTTAAATATTGTCTTTTCCTTAGGGTAGAGAGAATGTTTTTACACCAAATAGTCTTACTATAATGCTTTTCTCTCCAGAAAAGAAACTATGTCAATGACTCTCTAAACTAAGAAAGTCAATAATTTGGGGGTTCAGGAATACATAGTCCAGAGTCTATATCTGGCAAGCTGAGCCATATGGTTCCATCTTTTCTAAAACCTATCTGAATGATTAATGAATATCATATGTATTTATGGAAGGAAGTATACCAGTGGGAGTTCATGAATAATAATATAGTACCACAAAGATACCTTCCACTTCCTCAGGGTTAATCTTGAGGGGAAAACTCTAGGGATCTTACTTGTCAATGAAATTGGGAGCTGGGATTTTTAGGGTAGCCACATTAGAGCATGTTGCACAATTCTCCCCTTATAGATGAGACATAATCACTCTAATTTATCCTTAAACAAGTAACATGCTATGTCAAAGAGATAACACTATTTCAAAAGGAAAACAGGATCAAAGCCTCACATGCCTGCAAAACCTCTCTGTTTAGAGAAAATCACAGCTTTCTGGGAATATGCTTTGAGATGCAAGTTTCAGAATTGTTCTGCTTTTGCTTCCTAATATTCATAGCATTCCTTTTATTGTGTCCTGTGGCTATGATTCTATAAACTTCTTCCTTATCTAATTTCAAAATATAACTCAATCTTACCTCCCCATGAAGATTTCACGAAAGCTCCAGGTAACAATGAGGGGAGATATAAAGTTGTAACAAGAATAAGACAATGGGATATGTGCTTGGATTTCATAGAAGTGGATATATGCTTTGGTAAAAATAAGTATTATGGGGCAGCTAGGTGGCGCAGTGGATGGAGCACCAGCCCTGAAATCAGGAGGACCTGAGTTCAAATCTCACCTCAGACAGTAAGTCACTTAACCCCAATTGCCTCAAGAGAAAAAAATACATCCAATGCCATGGAGTATACAACAGGAGCTCATTCTGATATGTTGGAAAGAACTTTGGATTTTGAGTCCACAAATGGATTGTGGATTTTCCTGCTCAGTAAGTTTGTCATCTTAGAATATGGTTTCCCTTTTCTGAGACTCAGTTTTCTCATTTATAAAATAGGGATCTGGACTAGATGATTTCTATGATACTTTGCAACTCTTTCTCTGATTCTCTGATTCTTCAAAGCAGTTATTGTCCATATCACTTCCAGGACTTGTAAGCTATTTTTCCCTATTAATAATGGAAGTTCTAAGAAAGCTTTTACAATTTACTCAGTCTGAATGCTGCATTTTACATATGAGGCAACTGAAATCCAGAAAAGGAGAAATGGTTTGATTGCAGACCCGGATCTAGAAAGTCGCTAAGCTTAGCTTCTAATGCAGGTATGAAGCGCTTTTTACTATCCCATTGCCTGCCATCTCCTCAACTAAATTATAAATTACTTGAGTCTGGAGATCTTGCTTTATATATGTTTAAAACCCTTGGATCTAATATAAAGCCTTAAGCCCAACTGACATATAATAAAAAATTCTTGTTTATTAACTGAAGGCTTATGTCCCCATTTTAATCCTGCCCACCAGAGACAACAAACACCATCTCTTATTTAAATGTATTTTTAATTTAAGCAGACTTTGAAGACATCTTGTATACAAGTAAATCTAACCAGGGACAGGAAAAATGGTCATGATTCTTAAAAATGACAGGTTGTATTCTAAAGACAGCATTTGGCATATTCCCCCTGTAGGTGTCTTAAAGGGTTTATTTTCTGCAAGATTTTCATTTTAGGCTTCAATGAGAAATAGGAAAATCACATTCTTTGTCTCTATTACTGTTTATATATCAGCTGAAAACCTCCCTGTAATTGTAGGCAGTTTTTGTATTTTATGGAGGGAGATTATAGTCCTAATGCTCCAGCTTTGCAGGTGTTCCAAGTTCTCCCAATGTCTGGCTTTATTTTCTAGCATCCTCACCAGCTTCTTTGTTTCTGCTCCAGCAACTGTGACTCAGATATCAAGCACCAATACGGTTCTTCTGAACTTGCTCTCATAATGTTGGGCCATTCTTATGATACAATTCAAAGGCTACTTATTTGGGCTCATTGTCAGCAGGTATAACAATAACAAAAAGCAACTCATAGGGATTCACCATCCTTTCTGAGGCAAGGAAGGACTAAAACATCCTTTCATTTCACCTAATTGAGGAAATTTCAGTCAAACAGCCAGAATTCAACTCCCTTGATTCACAGCTAACAGATAAGTCTAGCAAAGTTTAGCAATTATAGGATTTAGAGCTGGGAAGCACCTTAGAGATAATTTAATTTGAGTCCTTTATTTCCTAGTGGAGAAAACTGAAGTCAATAGGTTCAAGGACTTTTTCAAGATCATGCAGCTATTAGGTAATAGAGTCAGAATTTGAACACAATTCTTCTAACTTCAAATTGAGTATTCTACTACACTAAGTGCTTCTAAAACATGGTATTCACAATTTCAAAAACAATCTTGCCTAATACAAATAGTATTTGATAGAATGACTGACCCAAAGTCAAAGTCATTTCTATTAAGGAACTCATTTTCTCAGCACTCCTACAATAAGGGTAAGCCTCCTTCTAGACCAGAAGTCCTTTATCCGAAACTCATGGACAGATTCTAAAAGTTCTGTGAATCTGGATGGGATAAATCTCATTTTTTTTTCACTGACTTAAACTAAATTTAGCATGTCACAGGTCCATGGGCTTTACCAGATTGCAAAATGGGTTCATGACAAAAAAAAAAAAAGTTCAGAATAAACTGTTCTAAGGAGAACCAATAGATATTTTGCATGTGTGGTGAAACATACACACACACACACACACACACACACACACACACACACACACACACACACACACAATTACGGAATCTCAGAGTTAGAAGAAACTTCAGACATCAGTTAGTCCAACCATACCTGAGCAGAAAACCTTTCTATAATGTCCCTATAAAGGGATCACCCATCTTCTGCTCAGAATTCTCCAGTAATAGGAAAATGATAACCTCTCAGGGAAGCTCATTTTACTCTCAGATATCTGTAACTGCTAATGTAAGGTACTGCTCTTTTTATATATAAACAGGTTTCCGAAAGAGGCAGAGAAAGAAAATTTGCATATTATTTTTAATGATGTTAATTATTTAATAATGATCAGAATGTTAAGGAGAGAAATAGACTCTTCTGAGGACCAGATAGAGAACTTTCCTTTAGATCAATATATTAACAGAACCTATTTGAAGGTAGAAATAAGAAAAATGAACTTAATACAGGAGGAATCCCAAGACATTAGAAACAAGACATGAAAGGCTTCCACTTGAGATAGTTCACTCCTTCACTGCTTTGTTGAGAACTTCCTTGCTGGTTAGATGAATGGTTTCTGATTTATTTATTGGCTGAAGGAAGAATAAAGAAGCTTTCTTTTGAAGGAGAATTGAGACCTGCTATGTAAAGAAAAATCAGACCTCTCATTACCATTTTCTTCTCTGGCTGCCTCTCCCTATAGTTTCTTTTCAAACCTCTCCTACTTTTTCATATCTTATGTCTTGAATCAAAAGCTCCTGATGCTCATTTATTTATATTTACCTCATTAAGTAAAAGTCCAGAAATCTACCTTTCCATTACTTATGGACCCAACAGTTCTATAATCATACTGTAGTGTCTAGTTATTTGATTTATGGTTTACCAAAAGCTCTAAAAACATAAACATGCAAATGAGCCAATCAATCCCAATTCCCTATTGACATTACTACTTGTCACTGCTCTATATTCAAATAGGTCCTCTCAGTACTTTCAAGTGAAGGGCACTTTTCTATATAATCCTCTCAACAATCTGTGATTCTCTTCACCTTTTAGCTGAGGGACTTCCTTTATATATTGATTTTCATAATTTTTCCTTACACCAGTTGTTTTTTTTCCCCAACTCCCATGTGTATGTCTTTATCTGTGTGTGTGCTCCTGTCTCTCTCTTCCATCTTTATTGTTTCCTTCCCTTATTTACCTTTCCTTGCTCCCACTCATTCACTTTTTCATTCCTTTTCTTGCCCTGATCTCTTAACTTCCACTTTTTCTCCCTTTCTCCTTTTCCCTCTCTGTTCTCTCTTTATCTTTTCTATCCCCTCCCCATACCTCCTAGACATGTCCTGTGGATATTTTAAAAAATCAGCTTGTCTTTCTCAAACTCTGACTTCTAGAAATATAAAATGTGTGAATGGAGCAGCAGAAGGAGAACATAGCAACACCTTAGGTGCTAAAATGACGGCCTATTGGATGATTTGTTGATGGTAAAGGTGTCAGGGTGTCCCTGTTGACACATGACTTTAAAAAATCAGATTTAAAAGAAAAAAAATTGTTTGCAGTTTTCACTGCATCTGTGGTCACCTTCTCCTTGATTCTTGGCTTATTCATGGCTGTGCTACATTTCCACTTGTAAAGTCTTTGGTTGCATCTATGCCTATAGTTTCTGGTTCATTAGTTTGCTTAATTCTAAAATAAGTTTCTGATGAAATATAAGATGGGAATTTTTTTTATATTTTGAGAAGTCTCTTTTTATTGCTCTCTTTTTACTTGTAGTTTATAGTTATGTAGTAGAAGCATACTGTTTCTTAAACATGGAATTTTTTTCTAGTTTAATTGTTTTAAATTTATTTATGTTTTTCAACTTTTACTTTTATAAGATTTTCATTTTAATTTTTCTCTCCCACTCTGCCTTTGCTCCTCCCTCCCCAAAACAGCAATCAATATGATATAGTTTAGACGTGTACAATCATATTAAACACATTTCCACATTGGTTATGTTGTAAAAGTCAGTACGAGGGAAAAGTATAAGAAAGAACAATCAAAAAAAAAAAAAGAAAAGAAAAAGAAAATAGTATGTTTTTATCTGCATTCAGACTCCATATTTCTTTCTCTGGGTATGGATAGCACTGTATTGCTGAGAAGAACAAAGTTTATCTAAGTTGATCGTTTGCACAGTGTTGCTGAAATTGTACACAATGTTCTTCTGGTTCTACACATTTCAGTGATCATTAGTTCAATCTTTCCAGGTTTTTCTGTAATCCACTTGCTTAATCCACTTGCTCATCATTTCTTATAAAAACAATAGTATTCTATTCTCCAGCTATTGGGCATCCCTTCAGTTTTCAATTGCTTGCCACCACAAAGAGGGCTGCGATAAACATGTCTGTACATGTGAGTCCTTTCCCATTTTTATGATCTCTTTGTGATACACACCTAATAGTGGTGTTGCTGGATCAAAAGTTATGCACAGTTTTATATCCCTTTGGGAATAGTTGAAAGTGGATTTTTCAAAAAAAATTCCTCAATTACCTGTTGAAACAATTTTTAATATTTTTAAAGTTTTAAGTTTCAAATCCTATCCCTTCCTCCTTTCTTCCCTTCCCAATAGTTTATGCATGTGCAATCATGAATAATTTTCCATAATTAAGTAATTTTGTACAAGAAGATATGGAAGAGAAAAGGAGGGTAGGAAAGAAGGAAGGAAGGAAGAAAAGAAGGAAGGAAGGAAGAAGAAGGAAGGAAGGAAGGAAGGAAGGAAGGAAGGAAGGAAGGAAGGAAGGAAGGAAGGAAGGAAGGAAGGAAGGAAGGAAGGAAGGAAGGAAGGAAGGAAGAATAAAGAAAGAAAATGGCATCCTTCAGTCTGTATTTAGACAGTTATCAGTTTTTCTCTGGAGGCAGATAGTATGCTTCATCATAAATCCTTTGGCATTATTTTGTATTATTATACTGCTGAAAATAGCTAAATTATTCACAATTCTTCATCACACAATATTGCAGTAACTGGGTATAATGTTTTCCTGATTCCTGAAGTTTTTACTTCTCTTTTGGATCAACAAAAATCCACCTTGTCTTCTCTCTTACCCCCATTTCATATACTTACCACACAGTTGGAAAGGGAAAACAAAATATCTGTTATAAATAGGTATAATTAAGCAAAATTTCCACATTGTTCATGCTAAAAAGAAGGTTCATTTTGTACTCTGTGACTCAAACCTCTCTATCAGATTGTAAAGCAAGTTTCATTAGTCCTCTCGAATTGTGCTTGGTCATTATGCTGATCAGAGTTTCTAAGTCTCACATTTGTTTGACTTTATTATATTGTTGCCTTTAAATAAAGTTGTTCTGCATTCTTTGCTCTCCGTTGGCTCATATTTGATTTCTCAGATTTCTCTGAAACTTCATAAATTCTTACATTACAATAATATTCCTGTACATTTGTATGTCATAACTTGCTGGGTCTTCCCTAATTGATGAGTACCTTCTTGGATTTCTAATTCTTTGACATCAGAAGGGCTGTAAATATTTTTGTACATCCTTGGAATTTCTTTTTGTTAGGATTAATCCCTCCATTAACCTATCCTCCCTCAAATTTTCCCTTCTCCACTTTTCCTATTTCCTTGTTGAATGAAATATATTTCTGTATCTAACTGTGTATTCCTTCCCTCCTTTGATCAGTTCAAAAAATGAGATTCAAATATCAATTGTTTCCCCACTCCCTTCCTCATTGTTGTATATACTTTTATTGTGTACCCCAATTGTGTGAGATAATTTCCCTTTCTTCTCCTCCCCTACCTTTAGTGTATTCCTTTTCCTTTCTTTTTCCCTTCTTCTTTTAAGATTACCAAGATAGAACAACTTCCAAGTCTTCTGTATAATCAGAAGCCTTCTAATATCTCTGATGATAATAGAGTTCAGGAGGGATACATTTATGATCTCCTCACTTTAGTAAGCATTTTATCTTTGTTAGTACCTTATAATTGTTTATTTGTGTTTACCTTTTTGCATTTCTCTTGACTTTTATACTTGCACTTCAAAGTTTCTATGTAGCTCTGTTTTTTTTTTTCATTAAGAATGCTCAGAAATCTTCTATTTCATTAAAAGAACAAAGAATTCTAAGCACTTGGAAGGAATGACTAAAACATTGTTAAGAGTATTTCTAATTGGAAGTTAATCTAAATGCAAATAGATTCTAAGCAAGTTTAGTTGACTGAATTAATCTTCAATGTTAACTTTTAATCATTAAAAAATCTTGTAATCATTGCACTATGACTATGATTATTTGTAGAAATCAGACAGAGGTATATACATATAGAATTAATAGAGGTTTCAGGGTTTTATATCAGTGTTTCTAAATCTCTTAGTTCAAAAGGATCAACTGGCTTCTGAGTATGGAAGTGTTAGGGGCCAGGATACTGGTGAAACTGGGAAGGCTTGAGTAAACTACCACATATTCATACCACTAATCAGGGCTCTTGTGAGCCAAGAAGTAATAGAAATTTTGCCCACAGATGGATTGATGTGGGACCTATATGTGGATTATCTGGGCAAGGAGTATTGAAATAGTTTTAGAACTTTGAACTTCTAAAATGCCAGGGCACTTGTTTGATTACAATTTTTAATCTCCTTGCTAATAAATTTTGCCTGCATTTATCTTTCTAGACTAGTTTTGCATGTTTGTTTATTTGTTTTTACTCCATTGGAGACTGTTACCCAGACACTGTTGTGCTTGCCTTTATTACAATGGTTGTTTGTTTGAACCATCAGACTGACTTGGAGTGTGCACCAGATGTGCACAACAACTGGAAGAAGATTCCAGGAACTATGGTATCTTTTGACTGGAGTAAAATGGTTCAAATCAAGTGAAGATGAAGCATTATATACACTTAATTCCATATCTACTAGAAAAGGTGTCATTCAAGGAGTAAAAAAATGTAGTGATCTGACATCTCTGGATGGCTTGCCATCATCTTAAATTCAAATTATTTAGAATGAAATTCATAATTTTCTCCTTCAAATAGACTCCCCCTTCTCAATCCCCCATCTCTTCCAGTACCTTTCATTGTTTTCCAACCAGGCTCTGAATTTTAAAATCATCTTGGACTCCTCCCTCTTCTTTGTTTCCTATATCAAATTAGGTGACTCTATCTTTATGAAATGGGCAGCTAAATGGCATAGTGGATAGACTGCTGGCCTGGAGTCAGGAAGACTCATCTTCCTGAGTTCAAATTCAGCTTCAGGCTCTTTCTAGCTGTGCAACCTTAGGCAAGTCACTTAACCCTGTTTGCCTCAATTTCGTCATCTGTAAAATGAGCTAAAGAAGAAAATGGAAAGCCACTCCAGTATCCTTACAAGGAAAACCTCTAATTGTGTCAGATTCACACATGACTGAACAACAAGATCTCTGTAATAGCTTTCTATGTCTTTTGTTTCTACCCTGTTTCAGCCTCAAAGTCATTATTAGACTACTTCAATTGCCTCCAAAATAAGATTGCTTCCACTCAGACACACACTTTTCTACAATTCTTTCGAAGTGAAGCCAGATGAATTTTCCTAATATGTAGCTCTGAGCACATCATTGCACAGCTCAAAAGATTTTAATTAAACTCCAATGTCTCCTTAATGAAGTTTATACTCTTTAGTTTAATGTGTTAGTCCAGTTCAATATTTCAAAGAATGGTAGTAACATAGTCATACCCTTTTCTATTCTAACTGTAGAATCTATCAATGGAATAGCAATAGAATTGAAAGGACACACATATAAAAAAGAATACAAGAAGATATGTTTTTCACCTCATTACCACCTTAAATAGTAATCAAAATCTTATTTTGGGAAATGATATCATACATGTAACTACAAACTATGACCCATGAATTCAAATTCAGACTGCTCCATGTTTTTGTGAAACTTGTAAGCTAAGAATCCTCAGAATTAAAGTTTGCTGATTCCTGGTACGGCACTGAATTTTTGTTACTTATTGTCTATACCATTTCTTTGGTTCTTAATTACCTATGTCTTGTTATCTCCAGAGAGTACAAGGCTTTCAGGATATTTGTGTCTTATCCATATTTACTTCTACTTCCTTACTCTGCCTAACTGGTGCTGATCATTTACTAACATTCAATATGGATGATATTGATTGACCTAGTCTCACCTGCTGCCAAAGCCTTGGTGGAGCACTTTAATTGCTGATCTGTCACATGAATATGTAGAAAACACAATATGGCATAGTGAAGAGATTCCTGAATGTGGGCTTAGAAAACGGGTCCATCCCAGGTTTGCTACTTACTTTCTATGAGATTTTGGGCAAAGCATTATATGAAAAAGTGAATAAAAAAATTCATAAAGCATATACTATGTACAAAGTACTCTTCTAAGTGTTGGGATACAAATAGAAAAGTAATATAATCCCTGCTCTCAAGGAACTCACATATGAATAGGAGGAAAAAACACACACACACACACACACACACACACATACATATACACCCATATTTTCAACTGCAAGTTATGGGGAGAGACCTAATAGTTCTTAGGATGCCATAGTTAAGCAAATAGTATTGTATCTTTAGTGTCATTTCCATTTATAAAACCATCTCTCATGGATTTAGTTTTCTTAACTACAAAAGGAGGGGGGGTTAAACTGCCCTTTTCACTGAAGATACAAACACAAATACAATAGAGGAGTAATCTTTGCTTTGAAGGAGCACAGAAGGCAGAGGAGGTCAAGGGAAAAAGTTCTGGTCTGGGAAATCACAAGCTTTTTGAGTACAATCATAGAGCAATTGTTTGTCATGAACTTGCCCATAACAATGGTGGTATAATCTTGTTTTCACCAAGCTTGAGGGAGATTTGCCTGTTGCTGCAGATGCAGATATAGAGGTGACTCATGACTGATAGACAGAATGCTGAGTATAAATATTTGGACCTGTGTAAAGGAATTACTGAAATAGTACTAAAGACATTTTTAGGAAAACACACATGGTACAAGAGACTTCATACATGTATAGAACAAGGCATTTTAGCATGTCTGATTCCCAGAATATTTCCTTAGAAAATGAAGAGTAGATTTTGCCTTTGGTAAGATTGGGTCTTTCTCTTGATTTAAGTTGAGATCTTATCATTTCCAGTTAAAGAGCTCATTCATTTATAAATTCTTTAGTATATATTAATTTATATAAATTCTCTAATTTCTTGATCAAATGGGTTTGAGAATATGATTTATGATGATCTTTTGTGTAACCAGAATTTGGTAAGAATGAGTCAAAAGTTCAAATGTAAGCTAAAAGCTTTCCCATAAGAACAATAAAAAAAAGAAATAATATGTTCTAAAATATTTATAGCAGCTCTCTTTGTGGTGATAAGGAACTACTATAAACTGTGGGGATGCCCATAAATTGAAGCATGGCTGAACAAGTTGTGATATAAGATTGTGATGAAATTCTACCATGCTATAAGAAAAGATAATCTCATTGACTGTAGAAAAACATGGATAGACTTGCATGAAATAATGAAGCACTAAATGAGTAGAACCAAGAAAATGTTGTATACTGTAATAGTAACATTGTTTTAGAAATTACTATGAGTCATTTTGACTACTATAAATACTCAAATTAACTATAAAGGACCTATGAAGAAAGATGGTATTTGCTTCCAGGGAGCAAATGGATAAATAAAGCATATAAAGAATGATTTTACATACATGCACACATACATATTTGTGTTTAATGGTAGTGATCTCTAAGGGGAGAGGAAAAAAATACATGATAATTTTATTATGTGCGTAAAAACAATAGCAAGTTGGACACAATAGATTTGAAATTTCATTGCAGTCATCTTTTTTTCCATATTATGGAAATGCTTGAAGAAACTGAATGGATGTCCATAGTTGGAGAATGGCTGAATAAGTTATGGTATATGAATGTTACGGAATATAATTGTTCTATAAGAAACAAGAGGATGATTTTTGATTAGGAGAGACTTACATGAATTGATGCTAAGTGAAATGAACAGAACCAAGAGATCATTGTACATGGCAACAACAATATTATATGACAATCAATTCTGATGAATATGACTCTTTCCAACTATGAGATGACTGATGCTAGTTCCAATGATCTTGTATTGAAAAGAGACATCTACACCCAGAGAGAGGAACTCACTTCCACCTCCCACTCTGTGGGAACTGAATGTGGATCACAACATAACATTCTCATTCTTTTGGTTGTTGTTTGCTTATACTTTGTTTTCTTACTCATTTACTTTCCTTTTTTGATCTGATTTTTTTTGTACAGCAAGAGAATTATATAAATATGTTTATACATATTGGATTTAACATATATTTTAACATGTTTAATATATATTGGATTGCTTGACATCTAGGGGAGGGGATGGGGAAAGGAGGAAAAATTCTGAACCACAAGATTATGCAAGGGTCAATGTTGTCAAATTATTTGTGCATGTGTTTTGAAAATAAAAAGCTTTTAAAAATGAAATGCTTGCTTTACTTTGTGAATTAAAAAATGAAATGAATTTGTTTTTCAAAAATTGTTTTAAAAATCATGGGCAGAAGAAACAGTTTTTCAAGTTAAGAGAAGGATACAGCAGCAAGATTTATGTCAAGATCTCATGCTGTTTACTCTGTAAATTTCTACCATATACACATGAAGCATGGCATTAGGCCAGAGAGATATTAAAAGTTAGTTGAGTTTTCACTTAGCCATCTGGATAGCTCAGGACCAAAATATATAACATCTAAAATTCCCTATAACTAAATCCTATCATGTTTATCACAGCTAAATACTCATATTCTTGCAAAATGATACATAAAATGCAGAACTCATTGTCAGTCATATGAGCAGCACATGAGCATCCTGTTCTCATATAGCTTGATCAATCCTGAGTCTCTAGCTTCTGCCCATTTCTTTTCCCCAAGATACTGGCTTTCCCTGATATCTTGAGCCTGGCTGTTAAAACGCTTTCTGCTTTCCTCTGTTTCAGATTCCAGAATTATTTCTCTCCCACCACCACATCCTCTACTCCTAGGCTATACGTCCACGCTTCCAATTGGTGAAGTGACCCTGACACCTAGGAAAACATTTTCCAAGTCACGCAAAAGCAATATATGACTGCTGACCATCTTGTCCAATGATTACCACAAAGTGCTTATCTTGTGTTAAAACCAGCCAGCATCCTAGTAGTAAACTTTTGAATTATACATGCTGGAAACGTTCAGCAACTAGGAAGAATGAGAAGAAGGATCAAAGAGGAAAAAATTAATTTTATTTAAGGAAAATCTTATTAATTTGAACTATACAAAAGTGAAGTACTGATTTGGGAGGTATCCCCTTCAAGACTCAGCTCAAATCCCATTTTATATGGGAGATATTTCCCTTGCCTGCTCCCCTACTTGTACAGTGTCTTCTCTCTACTATTACCTGCTATCTACTTTGTATATGTCTTTCGTGTACATATTTATTTATATTTTATCTCCTCACTTAGAATATGATCCCCTGAGAACAGGGAACCTCTCTTGGTACCCTCAGTTCTTAACACACTGTCTGGCACAGAGTAAGGGCTACATAGTGTACTAAGCACTGGTGGAAAAGGTAATAAATGCCTATCATGAGTAAGTGATAAAAGCTTAATGACAACTAATAACATAGAGGTCTTTAAAGCAAAGCCTAATTGACCATTTGTTACATTATTGGAGAGATTTGGGTTGGTTGATTGGTTGGTTGGCTTTAGAGTAAATTGGATTGGATAACTGTTCAGATCCCTATTGAAATTCTAAGATTCTGTTAATGAGAAGTCACAGAAGAGGTTTAAGTAACTTGCCCAGGATCACACAGTTAGGAAGTGTCTGAGGCTAGATGGAATTCAGGTTTTTTCTAGCTCCAAATCCAGTGTTCTATGCTCTATGCCACCTAGTTGCTCATGACATCAAAATGCTTGAGTTCCCATTGGCTCTGCTACTTATTACTGAAGGGATCTTACACAAGTTCTTAAATTTCTCTGAACCTTTTATCTCATCTGTAAAATGAGGGGGTTGAGCTACATGTTGTTTAGGTTGGCTTCTAGGTCCAAATCTCTGATCCTTAGAAACAAGATGGAATTTAACTCCTCCAGGGTCCGTGCAAAAGAATTAGAAACAAAAATACACCCCTATGCAGCACACACATGGTTTCTTCTTGACTGACATGTTTATAATTCTTGTTCCACATAATTGGAACAAACTGTCTTGAAACCAGTTGTATGTGAGAACCCAAGTATCCATAAATTCATTGTTAGCACTCCTGTATCTCTTGGAATATTTAAATGAGCTAAGCTTCCTATGGGAAAATGTCAAAGGTTAGGAAACGTGGAACAACTCAACATCTGCCCTTTAGCATCTGTACCTTATGCCTTTGATTTAAGTATTTTTATCTCCATGTATTTGAAATTTTCAGAAGTTAAATCTGAAGTTCCCTGATGGTTTTGAGTCAGCTTTTTTAATAGCGACTCTTGAGTGAAAATTGGGCTGGAGTGTGGGTGGCTGTTAAGGGTGCCTCATTTCCATATCAGAAAGCTTGCTGCCCACACAGCAGATTTTAGTAGCTTTTGAAGTAGGACCTGATTTTGCCTTTCAGCTGCTATTAAAAAGGGTGGGGGGTGTAGAGGAAAAGAGCCCTAAAGCTGACAAGACTGATGGAAAGGTAAATATATAGACATCACTTTCCTGAAGGAAAAGCCTTCTTCCTTGAACATCTAAAAGCTCACTCCTTGCTCTAACTTCAAAAAATCAATAATGCATTTATTGAGGGTCTATTACATTCCAAGCAGCATACTAAGAGCTGGGAATATTCAGATAGAAATGAAATAGTCTCTGACTTCAAGGATCTTATATTCCTATTGAAGGAACTTATCCACTTATCTGTCTATCTATCTGTCATCTGTCTATCTGTCTATTAATCAATCTATTAACATTTATTAGCATATACATAAGTATGGGTAGTTAGGTGACTCAGTGATAGAATGCTGGGCCCAGAGTCTGAAAAACCTGAGTTCATTCAGTCTC